>NC_140560.1:1742730-1817730 GCF_057381845.1 Rhamphochromis longiceps | reverse complement strand
AACATCTGACTGACGTCACACAGACAGAAGGATGAACCAGTGAGGCACAGAACACAGTTACTGGAGATACTGGATCAGCTCCATGTGAACCTCTGATGGAGAAGCTGCTGAGCCAGAGAAACATCAGGACATGACAGCAGCTGCACTTATCTAACAACATGTAGCAGAGCTGATCTATGTTAGAGGATCTATCACAGCAGCTGAAGCCAAAGTCCAACACTGGATACCAGCTGAGCCTGTGCTGAGTGTAGTGTTACAGGAAAAGGGCAGAAACACTGGTAGCTCCCAGTGATGCTGACTGGGGCACAGAGCTGAATGATGCAGCATCAGGACACTGTTTCAGTCTGACTGACAGAGAAACCTGTAGCTGTATCTACATGTGAGGCAGAGGCCACACAAGCAGCTTTCTATGTTTCACAGTGACTGAGATCTTCAGTGGGGGTGGACATGCTCCTGTACAGACCTCTGAGGAGAACCAAGGTGCAGTCAAAGAGTCCAGTCTGTCCTCACAGATGTGAACATGTGCTTTCATCAGGTCTGCTGTCAGCTAGCAGGCTCACATCAGAATCACTGTTCCTGAAAAACACAGTCTGTGTGACATCATCAGTCAGCTGATGGTCCCAGATCTGAATGGTTTCTGTCTCTATGAGGAAGTCAGAGAATATCACTGAGGTGTGGATCAGGTCTGAGTGAGCTGTGGAGGGACAGCTTTAAACAGTCCACAGGTCTCACGTCCTGCTCAGTCTGGTAGCAGATACCTCGTATTGTTCCAGATGTGCTGACATCAGCAGCAGCACAGCTGTGTGATACCATGAATCTCAGTTATTGATCCAACACACAGTAAATACAAAGATCAGGATTTCTGAGAGTAATCATTATGAGTCTGAACACATGATCACTGAATGTTAGTCTCCACAATAATAAGCTAACACAAGCAAACACAGCTTTCAGCTCTTATTTTGAAACTGGCTTATTTAGAGAGCTGTGATGTGAGCGTGCCTGGCTCTGAGGCACTTGGGTCAGCCTCTGTTGTTTAGAAGTGTTACAGACTGTGAATGACACAGACCTGTCAGTTTCCATGTTTGTCTGTAACACAGCTCAGGGCTCCATGCTGAACGCATCCATCCAGTGTTATTGATCCAGGACTGATACCAGCATTGGGATCAATACTACAACACACAATCACATGTGTCCACGTGATGTGTTTGACCAGCTTTATTCATTAATGATCAATCAGCTTATTTACTGCATCTGAGTCCAGCTTCATTTAAATGATCCAACCATGAAAATGACATCAGTCCTACAGAAGCACTTCATGCTAACAGGAAGTCATTGATTAAGGTGGAATAACACAGAGACACAACCACTCACAGCTAACCTGACCCCACTAACTGCATGTGTTTGGACTGTGGGAGGAAGCCGGAGTACCGGAGAGGACGCACACAAACACGGGAGAACATGAAGCACTGAAACAAAGATGGTGGATTTGACCTCAGGACCAGGCAGGGTTACGGGGGTCATGACCCCCCAATAATAGATCCAGCTACTAGGGTTGCCAACTCCCTGAAAAATAAATAAGGGACACCTCGTGGCCAGGGCCGGGCGACCCAGTTGTCTTCACCCTTCCCAGTGTGGTGAATTTTCTAGCTCTTTTTTTGTGTGTGAAATTATTTTTTTAACCATTTGACTTGAAGTTGATTTAAGTAGATGCATATTCTATTCTTTGTGATATGAACACATGTGAAACAAATGATCATTTAGCCATTTATTTTTAGCTCAAAATGACAACATTAACACAGTAAAACAGGTCTCCTTCTTAAACAGAAGCCTGTCATGCTTAACTTTTGAGAATATAAGTAAATCTTTCTTTAAAAGAACTCTGTCCTGCTTAACTTAAAATAATAGAAAACAATAGAAAGAAAAACATTCTTGTAACAGTGCACATTTAGTGCATTTAGTACAATTGGCTTAATGCTAATCAGCTGCTCCTGTTTGTAAACCCGCTTGTTCCCATGATTACGCATCATAACTCATCATTATTCATCTATGTATTACTTTTATGTATTAGTCATCTATTTGTTGTAATCATCTATCCTTGCAGTTGTTTATTACACAAAATAAATGATATTATCACACTTCTGGCCACATAGAGCTGATATTCACTGCACATGCCCATATTAACGTTTTCCAGCCAGGTGTTTTCCTTTTCCCATTCTTCCCTTTCTCTGAGGGGAACAAACATTGCTGCTCTAACGCTGGGCTCACACTGTGCGGTTTTAGGCCCATTTTGAGCCGATTTTTGAGTGATCGGACCGATTTTGGCCTTCATCGTGCGTCGTGTAGTATACGTGGGGTAAAGAGAAGTGATTAACACCTCACGACCAGCTCCCGATCATCAATCGCTCGTGAGGGTGTCACCACAGCCGCTCACACTGCTCACGCGCAAACGTAAACGTTGGTGAAAAAGACGGAGCAGCGCGGCTGTGCAGCGTGTGATCTGGACACAAGCGATGGAGGCACAACTTGTAGAACTTTGGAAAGCTCATCCGAGCCTTTTCCATGTGGTATCACAAAATTATCACGACCACAACAACCGTGAAAATAGTTGGATTTACACTGCTGCTCAATCACAGCTGCCTGATCATGTTTTTCATTAGCAATTTAGCAAAGTTGATGGTGGTGGTGTGTCTGTGTGAGTGAAAGACAGAGAGAGCGAGCGACAGATTTTCTGTTATAACCTTCGTGTTATGGAGGCACAGTGTGAGCACTCAGGTCGCATCAGAGCATCGGGCCGTATAGTGTGAGAGTACATCGTGACCTATGAACTTCTAACCCCTGCGAGTCAATCGTGCAGTTTGAGCAGGAGCTGAATAACGTGACTGAAAAAATCGCACAGTGTCTGCCCAGCTTTAGGTGTACTGTCGTCCGAGACTTGCACCGCAGTGTCGGCGTTTGTTTCCCTGTTGGCCATGCTTCTTGTTGTGGTCATCTGTTGTCTTCCGGTATTTTCTCCGTAAGCGACCTTTCCTCGACCAATGAGATGAGCGGTAATCTGAATTGTCATACTCGTAAGTGTGCTGTCAGCTCATTGGTCACAAAGCAGGAGAGGGGCTGGGAATTATGTTTTCAAACAAAGCGTTAATTCCATTAACATTTATAGACTACTTTTGATTCTCACTGTATTACGGGACAAAGTGCGTCCCTTATTAGCTCAATACGGGACGTGTACTTTTGTTTCGAAATACGGGACGATTCCGTATTTTAAGGGACGGTTGGCAACCCTACCAGCTACACTGAAACTGTCAATTTCATTTACTTTTACAGTTTTAAAGCTATCAGGCTGCTTTGTGGCTCACTCAATACTAAACTAAGATACTTTCAGTGTGAATCATTTGCAGGAACACAGGCAGGATTTAAAGTGCAGAACTTTACAGTCTCTGTCTCAAAGTTGGTCTGAACATGCTAACAGCTCTTTGTTTTTTTCAGTTTTCACTGGTTTGATGTAATGAAAGAAATTTTAAAGAAGCAGACGATTGTTGTTATTTTAGTTCTATAGTTTCATAAATCGTGGTGTGGATCTAAGTCAACATTCAGAATAAATAAGATAATACAGCACTTTGATGGTTGCCTTTGTATTTTCCCAGCAGTGCTCAGGTTGGTTCTCGGCTACATTTACATACAGATGTTAATGTGTTCAGCAGCTGGACTCATCTGAGGAAGGAACATTGGAAAGGTGCTCAGTGCACAACTGCATCACTAATTTTATGTAAGACCCTGTGTTTTATTGTATTTATATATTTGTAACATTTGACTCAAACACTTTTGGGAAGGATGAAAATGTTTTCAGGAGGAAGTTTTTCCTTCTGTCCGACTGCAGTACACACAACACTGCGTCTCCCTCCCTTATCACACTTCCTCAGGCTGGTGATGAGCGCCCCCTGGTGTCAGTGTTGATGACGTCATGCACAGTGAAACATAAACAGTGTCTGTTAATAAAAAATCATGTGTCCATTTTCATGTTTGCATCATGTTTCTGTAAAATCATCAGCTGTTTCTGAACCTTCTTCATTGTTTGACTCATTCCAACAGCTGTGAGCTGTGATGGAGTCAGAGCAGCTTCATCACTGATGTTCAGGTGAAGCTGAACTTAATAAACTGTAGAAATGATCAGGATTCAGGCTGGATGTGTAAAACACTTCTGTGTGAGGTCGCAGTGCTTCATATGTGTGTGTGGGCTGAAGCACACACGTGTGAGTCCTCAGAGGTTTCACACACATCACTGCACACACTTATAATCCTAGTTTAAGCTTGTGGATCATATCGGACACATCAGCAGCTCTTTGGAGACAAAGATTTGAGATTTAAGATGAGTCGTAGTCTTTCTATCCATGGTAGCTTCCACTGCTGAGGCTCGGGAAACATGAAGAGGATAATTAAGAGCAAGCATCAGCTCTGTCTCATCTAACTACACAGTATTATGATCATGCACTTATGTCTCAAACTAAGACACAATGAGACAAAATGAGTTCTGTGAGTCTTTAGATTATCAGTAATTCTGGTGACAGTTTGACGCTCAGTGGAGCCATTTTTGGTTTGTGATGAGTGTTTTGTGAGCTTCTGTTTTGTGAATCGCTCTTTGTAATTTAGAAGATCGTGCAGAAATGTGCGCGCCCTTATCTGAGAGGACACGGAGAGAGTGTCGCAGACTCGAGGTGAGGAGATAAACCTCGGAGCTGGACGGCCTGCACGTTACCCATGTGCATCTTTTCAGTGACATCAAGTGAACCCATAATAAGCATTTCTATGTCTTAGACATCATGTCCATTTCTAATGAGAGATTATTTTTAAATGAGGGAAACCTGGTGTAACAACACGCTTACAACAGAGCTAAAGGTTCACCACAGTGAGACGGTGGGACTCTGATAAGAACTGAAACACTGTGTATGAACAGCTGAGACAAAACTATATATAAACACTCATTTATTCCAGTTTAGTTTACAATGATTTCAAAGTAATGTGGAACGATTCATGTTCATGAGCTGTTACAAACACAACTATTGATTTGTCTATATATGGTCGGACTACAAGGCTCGTGTTGAGGCTCTTGGAATAATGTGTGAATTACAGCAAGAAATGATGGTTTTCCATTTTACCAAAGTGGAATAAAATCACCACAGCAAAGAAATCATGTTATTGTCTGCAGCTAAAATATATGGTGAACATGGTTTTATAATAATGTGCAAACACAACCTCACTCTGCTCTATACGAGGAGCCAACCACAGCTGTCCGGGTCTTCATCCACCACCTCCACCATCTTTGCTCATCATCATTCACTTAATTGCTGATTGGTTTAAATCAAACTCCATTACAGGTTCAACTCCATCATATAACAGCATGTTGACTTTGGATCTGGTGTGCAGTGCCACCTTAAAAGATGAGGAAACTAAGAGATTACAAAAAAAGAAGTGGAGGAGTTAAAGAGCTGCAGCAGATTAACAGTTTCTGACAGTCATGTGTTAGAAATAGGACGATTAGATGAGCTGAGGGATCCATCTACTGCTCAGTGAAGCCTCATCAGAAACAGTCTCAGTGGAAGGATGGCTCTATTGTTAAGGAAGGACACAGGCAGAAAGACTGGCGTCTGTCACACAGGAACTGGACTGAAAATCAGCTGCACATATTCATCAGTACGTGCAAACATATTATAGGTGTGGAATTCAGGACAGTACCATCAGAAGTTGATCCACTGTGCAAATGTCTGATTGGCAGTGGCTTCATTTTTCACTATGAACAAACTGCTAATGCAGCATCACAGGACGTCAGCCATGGATTGGCCTCCCCAGACCTCAACATTACTGAAACATCTTAACAGAGGATGGAAACAGAGGGAACCAACATCCAAGAAAAGACCAAGACTCCAGGCTGTGCTGAATTATAAAGGTGGACTGACCTCCAGGGTCCTTAGTATCATATAAGCTCAGTTTGTGTCTTATATACTTTCCATTTATATAACAAAATATATAGAAACGAGGGTGGTTTAAGATGTGTGTAGAGTTTTATTCATTATCTTTAGACAAACAAAGAAAGCACCATCCATTCGTCTCCAGTCTGTATGAAAAACAGGGGAAAGGTCAAATTAAAACTTTGAAATTCCTTTCACAATAAATCCATAAATAAACAAAATAAAACATAGAAAAGTGTTTAAACCCACTTTTCCATAAAGCTGTCAATAGGAAATGTTCCAGTAAACATGTCTGTGTTTCTGCTGTTTTCCTTTCATGCGTCCACAGCTGACAGGTAACCCTATTGGAGTCGCCATAGTGACGGGTGGCGTCTCAGCTTCAGCGTGTTGATGGGCACAGCCATGGTTACCACAGCTGGAGTTGGTGTACGGCGAGCTGTGAGAGGACAGAGATGGAGAACGCACATTTAACTCTTTAACAGGAGATACGTTACGACTAACAGACGACTGCTGTCTACATGATGTCTTTGCAGCCCTTATGCTACATGTTACACAACTTTTCTTCATGCCAACAAGACTGAGGTGCCACATAGTCGACACATACAGCTGATTATGATGCATGTTTTACTATTGCTATGTTCACATCATCTGCTTGGCTTTATTACTGAAAGCCTGGAGATCCTCTGACGTGTGCATGGCTGATGTGAAGTATGATTAGTCCTACATGACATCAACAGCAGAGGCAGTGAAAGCTTTGTTGTTAACAGGTTGTAGGTAAAGTCAAATGTCTACTTCTACACTTGTGTTGGGTAAAGTTCTTCTCACTGCAGCAGATTTATATCTGTGCTTTCACAGGGCGTGATGTGGAGCTCAGCGCTGAGGTGCAGGTCTCCTTGGAGACGGCATCCTGGCTGAAATATTATCATGCTTCCAAAACATTTCAGCTTTTATTTTGAAAGAAACAAGACTTGAAAACGAGTCCCCTTCTTCCTCTTTGTCTTTGTTCTTCAGAGGAATGTCACCTGGACAAACTCAGGGCTGTTCTAGAGCCTTTCTTATTATTTGACTCCATAGAAATAAAACTGAATGGAATCAAACAAAAACTCCCAAACAGCTAAAACACTTTGCTTTATTCTCTTTTTTAACAAATACGTTGAAGTCCATCCACAACAACACAGCTGAGATCTCCTTTGTAATCAAGTGTTTCCATCCTTTGTACAGATCTGCATACAAAACAATCATTTACGTCCCACAGAAGTCTAGTTACACGTAACTCTACAAGAACTGGTGAATGACAGAAACATGAGACACATGATCACAGGTGATAACAAAAAGAGAAAGAATTCATGTGTTAGTGATGTTTTTCAGCCCTGATGGCTCATGTTGGAGAAACAAGCTGAGGTACGTGGAAAGTTCACACACACAAGTGGGCGTGAGCGCACACACAGAGAGAAACACAACTGAAGCATCTGTTTGCTGTTTCTGCTTTCATCATCTCTGCTGCTGTGTCAGGCTGGGGTCTCTCAGTGACGTGGTTGAGGTGAAGTATGACGAGTATCCCTGATTCAGTCCATCGAGACAAAGGGCAAAGAAAGCTGTTGTTAACCTCTGGGAGGTCCTAGAAAAATGCATACACTATTGGTCTTAGAGCCACAAACCGACCACGCCATAAAAAGTGCTATAAAAAGATTATATATTAATATTTCTTTCCACTTTAAATTAGCCAATCTTTTAGACCTACTTCTCCTTGAAATATTCATGTCAAGTTTTAATTACATTTCGCGGATTTTAACCCTTTTAATCGCAGTTTAATTACGTGAGCGCACCGTTTTTTTTAGCCCCCCAAAACAAAACGAAATATTTAAAAAAACAAACATTTGAAGTAATATTTGATTGTTATTATAATTAGGCCTTTAGATGGACTAAAGATTGGCACCAACCTTCATTTCGATCGCCTTTTTTTTTTTTTTTCAGGACCAGAAAATGGTCTCCAGGCGGCAAATGCTGCTCCTCTAGGCCGAAATCAGTGCATCCTCCCGGGTTTACTCCCGACGATGACCGGGGCATGTTGCGTCGGACCCCTTTTTCCAACACACATGTCCGGTACCACGTCACAACAAATACGTCATTTCCTGTTGATTAAAAAAAAAATGCACCCTCAAACGGTCCTAGGGGCCGAAAATTGTCCCGCCCGATCAGCGGGCGAAGCCGCTGCTGCACGCCGGAAATGAGGCTTCGTTTCCCGCAGGTCTGTTTAAGCAGCCCGCTGTTTTCCAGCCCGGGGTCAAATGTGGAGCAAGGGCGCCACCCGGTGGACAAATAAAACAATTACAACTCTAAGGCCAGTACTGCAAACGGAAACGGAAGCATAACCGATCACGATCGATTTGACCGTAATTTTTTTGCCGTGAAAAATAGCGTTTATAATGGGTTTCAATGGGGCACAAATCGACCACTAGGACCGATAGTGTAAGTTTATCGCTAGCTTAGCCACTGAAGCTAATTTCCGGAAGTCATACTGAAATTTTAACAGTAAATGTGACCAAACTTTTTTTTGCAGACTTTCGCTATATTCCATTCAACACAGTGCAAATGGCAGGTAATCAAAATTTGAAAATAGCCACAAATCGACCCAAGAACAGCCTGGAAATACTGTCATCTTTCCCACAAATGGTGCTCTTATCTCAGAGAAGAAGTCTGATGTAAATAACTGCAATCAACAGTGATGTTCTGCACAGATCACTTTTCCATTTTGCTCTCTAGATGAGTCCCAGCTGCCTGACCTTGTGTCCAGGTGATCGTCTCACTGAGGAGCTTTTGTTCTGAAAATCTCACGTCCATCACCTGTTTCCTTTTTACTATCTCTGCTCTTTCTTTATTCACAATGCTCATAATATCACACAATTATATTCATCACCTGCATGTTTTTATCCAGCTGCTGTTAGAACCAAACAAATAAAAAGGATGAAAAGCCTGAAATCCTTTGATTTATTACATTTGAAACAAATATGAGAGCATCCCTAACAGCACAGCTGAGACCTTTGTTTTAATCAAGCCTTTGTATCGACACACTTGTAAAGATTCATATACAAAACATAATAGAATAAATCAATATAAAATACACATAATCACAAAAATGCAGCCATGTTGTGAGTTTGCATCTAAAACATGCATGTTTCCCTTTGTACAGGCAGATTTACAGCAGACAAAGCAACACGCTGATCGACTTTGACCGCTGCAAAAACAAAATACCCACCAAGTCTGAAGTCGATCAGAGGAACTGTTGACAGACTGACAGACAAACAGATGCTTGATTCATTAGTGCGATTAAATGTTCTTCTTTAGCAGCATCACTTCATGTGTTTGTGTTCCAGGAATAAAGGTCTGTTTAAACTGGACGTCTCCTCAGCATCACTCGTGCTGTCGTGGTTTCAAAGCTGTGCAGAAAGAATCTGAGGGATGATACAGAGGTGACCAAAGTTACAAACATCCAGCTGTGCTGCAAATGTTTGCAGAGCTCCAAACTCTTTGGCTTTCTGCAGAGCAAGTATGGAAGAAGCACCTGAGCTAACTTCAGTTTAGACGATATGAGGAAAAATGCTGCTTCCCAAAGTTTCCTACAAGTATCCAGTTTATATTTAGAGAAGCGAAGGCTCTTTATCCTGACAACTACTCCCTGGTGGATCCCTGTCCTGTGACAGCAGCAAAGACTGTGTATCAGTATCATCAAAGCCACTTCAATAACCAGTGTTTAAAGCTCTCTAGCAGATGGACTTCAGTGGCAGCAGCCTCTGTCTGCTGTGTACAGAAGGTTCTCTGATGAAGCACACAGCAGATGCTGCACTACAACAGCAGCAGCAGCTCAGCTTCAGTTTGCTTCGACGCCCTTTTTGACCTGTGAAACAGCAGAAAATGAAACATTTCAACACCCGTTTGTTAGCGTGAGCTATTCTGCTGTTTTTCATCATTTCACAGGTGAAATAAAATCACATTTACTTCCTGTAGGAGTGATCGTGTCCAGCCTGACTGAGACCATGTGCTCCATCCTGCACAGGTAATAAACCTCTGACATGAAGGGCTGTCAAGTAGTTTTAGACAAATGGGGGTAAAAGAGACGTTAAAAGCTTAAAGAGAAACTACATTTTCTAAGAACTGTCTGACGTTCACCTCTCACACAGTGGATACGATTCTGCCGCTGCAGGAATAATCTTTGTGCTTATGAAACTGTCCATGTGTTTGCAGAAAATGTCACATGTTCAAAGCCATCCCAGCACCTGGGGTTTGTATAAGTGCAGCTGCTGGTGGGGAGATAGTCTCACTCTTCTATATAAAGAGTCAGCAGGCAGCAGATCTTCATCTGTGATCTCCTCCATCATCACGTCTTCACTCTTCAGCAGCTATGGCTTCACTTCGTGCCCTTCTGGGAGTGGTGCTGTGCTCCTCATGGTTTCTGCTTCTGCCTCAGGCCGACTTTGATTTACAGAGTCATCCATAATATTTTTTATTTTACTGCCCATCTATTTTCATACAAATGTCTCCGTCTTATGGAAAAGGGGTGGAGCTTATCCAACGAGGACAGGCAGGGCCCCCCAGACAGTTTAGCAGTCTATACAGGAGGCCGACCTTTGCAACATGTACTTCTATAATGACTTCACCATTTAGGTTATTTGGTTATGTTTCACCCTGGATTTTGTGTGATAATATTTATTTTGTCCACTGATTTAAAAACAACAAACTATATGAATATAAAACAGAGTGAACAACAAAACATCAGCTTTGGAAACTTTGATGTAAAATTCTGCAATTGTTTTCTCAGATATAGCATAAATCAAACTAACATACATCAGTGTGTTATTAATGTGCACACACACACACACACACACACACACACACACACACACACACACACACACACACACACACACACACACACACACGTGTTACAATAAACAGCTCTTATGCTTCTGTATGATTCTCAGTGCTTTCCATTTGCGTGTCCACAGGTTGCTGTAAGTGGTGCTTGACTGCAGTTTGCTCTCATTTCAAGTGGTTTGCTGTCACAAAGCCAACAGGAAGTCCGGCCATGGTTGAGCCAACTGAAGATGGGTTGAAGGTGGCGTCCTCGTTTCCTCTGTGAGCGCGAGAGGACAGACAAAGCAAACACCGTTTGGACAGCATTAAAATATTTACACTGATGATTAATGTTGTGTCTTTGCACCTGTAGCGATACATGTTGGAAAATGGAGACTTTAGCCACCAAGACTGACGTGCCTGGAAACTTCCCTGTGAGTACGCCCACAAAGACAGGAAACAGTTTAGCCACCGCGGTTAATCCTCCATCATCATCATCCAGTATTTTTCACATCTTTTCTTCTGCTGTTTCCCTTGTTGTCAGTCACGGGGTTTGTGACTGAAATGCGTGTGGTCGACGGGAAGCCTGACGAGTACGGCCTGAATCATTCCATCAACACCGGACGGAGTGAAACCTTTGTTGAAAACAGATTATATGGTAACGTTGCATTTAGCTTCAGTAAACTGTGAAGTTACAGCAGCAGATTTACATCACGTGGCTTCACAGGAAGTAGTCTGGACCTCAGCGCTGAGGTTCAAGCAGCTCTGCTTGCAGACGGCATCCTTCCTGAAAATGTTCTTCATCTTCCTCAAACCAGAACTTTTACATTGGTGCTGAAGTTCTATATAAAAACAGCCTGAAATACAAAGTGATGTTGTGCACTGATTACCTCACACTTTCCATGTTTCCTTCTACAGAGGAGTGTCCGCCTGAGTGTTTTGTCTGATCTGTTGTTGATCGTCTCATTGACACTGCATGCAGATCTGACACCAGGGCTGGACTGGGACAAAAAATGGTCCCGGGCATTTTGACTGGAGACCGGCCCCCCAGGTATTAAAGGAAAAACCATGAAGCCTTTGAATGAAAACAAACGCTGTTGTCACAGTGATGGACGCTGTCTTGTTGGTATACATGCATCAGTCTAATAAACTTAAACCTGCACCATCCTCCCTGTCCTGGTATTCTAAACAGGAAGTAGACTGTTGGTCGAGTTAACCTCCTGAACATCTACAACACACGGTGGAAACCTGACATTAAGACAGAGACTAGAGGTGAGACATGATCATTGCTGATTACTGATGACAGATTTAGATATGTTTTCATAAACCTTTCATTTGCCACATCAATAAACAGCACGGCAGGGCAAAATATGTTTTCTAACATGGCAACCTTTAAAAAGTGAAAGGAGACAGAAAGACAGCTGAGAAAGAATCAAACGGACTTTTTGATGCATTTTACACACAGTACTGGTGCAGAATCTAGAAAATGTGGGAAACACTGGCATCATATGCAGTACTTACTTCTGAAGAAATTATGATGGGACCCTAAAAAATGACTATGTACAATAATGGATTTCTATACATTTTACATCAGATGAAAACGTTTGTTGTAAGATTCAGATAATTATTTATTAAAAGTGAGACATTTTAAATGAGAACAAGAAAGAAAAGTATTTCTTTGTGCCCCCCTCTCCCTGTTAATGCCCTACCTGCCCCCCTGGCAACACTTTGCTAGACCCGCCCCTGCACAGTTACCAGCTGTCAGCTACACAAAAAGGATCCTGGTGTTATTTGTCTCTCAGAAACAGTTCATAACTTCAACTCATTTTTGTTTTGTCATGTTTTGTTCTTTACATTGTCTTTCTTCTATATAATTGTTAAACATTTAATAAATATGTCTACAAAAAGATTTTAAAAATCAGACATTTCACACAGACACCCAAATGATTTCTGACTGATGAAGGGGGCTGAAGGTGCCCTGCTCTTGCCCAGCTTCTGCTGCTCTCTCCCTGCTCACTGTCAGCAGCTGGCAGCCTCGGTCCTGCCTGAGACTCTTCATCTATCAGTGCCAAAGAATATGGGAAATAGCAACGCACAACATGCACATTACAAAACAAGCACATGAATCAGCATTACATTCATTAGTGAAGTGCTGACGTTCGTTCCTAAACTTTGGGCCTTAATTAACATCACTGTGAACTAATGTTTGCTTTGCTTCTTAACCAGTGAAGCAGCGAGGGGCTTTCTGAGGTTCCTGCTCGTAAATGCCCAAAATGAGTCGAGTATTTCTCTGCAACTACAAACTCTGTTTTCATCAGAGGTGTAAATATTACAGCACTGTGTCAGAGTCACTGAGGCTGGAACACAGAAAAAGGAAGTAGATGTATTTATTTTTAGACTTTATTGCCTGGAACCACTTTAAAAATACGCTTTGGGTCACAATTAACTGCAGAAAACCAGGAATCCACATATGAACATTATCTGTGCAGAGATTTATGCTTCTGAAGGTAAACAGTGAAAACTTGCAGCACTAAATGCACAGATAGCCAGGCGTTTCACATTTTGGGACCATCTGCCAGTTTTCATTTCTTAGGTATTGAAGAGCAGAAATGATTGAATTTTATTTACATGCTTAAAAATGTTTGCTTTTGAATATTATTTGAAGAATTACCCACACACTCAGGCACTGTGGGCCTGTTTCCCTTTGCACAACCGAGTGTTGGAAACGGGCCTTTTCTCTTTAAACTCTGAGGGGCTGTAACTTTGGCTTCTATTGGCAGATTTGCATGATTGACCCTCTTTTTAAAATAGTTTTAGCCAAGAGAATCAAGCTAACATCACTGTTTTTACGTCAGCTCACGTCACACGAGCTGTTTCAAGAAAAGTCCTCCTGTCACACAGCAATGCCTACATGAATCACACCACTCTGCTTAAATAATAATAATAATGTTTAGTGAAGCAGGTGAAGCAAAGGGCTGCTTTTAATAGGCTGGGAGACCCAGGTGTGCTGCTTTAGCTGCTGAGCCTCTCATGCTAGCCTCCATCTATAAGCTGGGATCACAGGAGCACTGCAGTCCTGACTAGATCAAGGATTGTTATTCATGCAGGTGACAAAAGTTTACATTCACAGAGTCATAGGATTGAGCCTGGTTTGAAAAGCAGCTGTTTAATGCAGCTGCTTAGAGTTCACACACAGTAGAAGAATCAGACTTGAGTCACATTTCAAACACTGGAAAAATACTCAGCAAGTAACAATGAAAACAGCACAGACTCAGTATATCCTGTTCAGTCCTGTGTTTGATATGAATGTGCTGTTCAGAGAGGATCTCGTGTCCTCTTTTACAAAGCCTTTGTTTCATGATGTTTGTGTATAAATGAATGTAGGTGTGTTTCTAAGTGTGAAGGAGCCCTGGGAGAAAAGACTGAAGCTTGTGCCAAAGAACAAACAGGAAAGAAAGATCAGCATTAATGAAGACGAGCACAGAAGGAGCCCAAGCACGTGTTGCTTTTTCAGATTTCTCTAAAAGTGTGTGTTCATTTGTTCCATCCTTCACAACAAACAACAGCTGACAGACACACATGCACTCTGTGTCACTTCACAGGGGCTGATGAAAGTGGACACAGTAAAGGGAGAGCTGGACCTGCTCTACACATCCTGCACTCTGTTAACAGACTTTATTCTGCAGCATCAACAGATAAAAATATATGAAGATATAGAAACGTTTAACATTGTGACTGTTCACATTAGTGAAGCTGTTACTTTGCTGCCAGGTGGGAAAAGAAGCCTAAAGCTGAGTCTGATTAAACATCTGCTGCACCAGAGAGTTTCATGGCCCTGCTTTATCCTGTGCTTGCTGACCACCTCGTCCTGAAACCTCTTCATCATCCTCACAGTTGTGTGAAGAAAGAGGGAAGCAGGTGGAAACCATCTGTGCTGCTGTGTTCACTTGTGTGTGTGCGTCTATGGTCATATCTAATGTGTACCTACAGACAAACACAAACACCTGGCATTGCACAAGAGTCTCTATGGAGCAACCTGCAGATGTCAGAGATGTGATTAGAGGGTAAAGTGGACTAGTGAGAGCATCTATGTTGTTGTTGTCTGCTGGGGGACAGCATCAGCTCCAGAGATGCATCAGGATCAGCAAACTAATCTGCAAGGCTGCAAGTGTCACTGAAGGAGTTTGAGTCAGTGAGGGACTCAAACTCACACAGCTGCTCAAGAAGGCTCAGCAGCTGCTGTATTTCCTGAGGAGGCTGAGGAAATTTGGTATGTTGGCCAAGATCCTCAGCAGGTTCTACAGCTGCACTGTGGAGAGCAGCCTGACAGCTGCATCACTGCATGGTACGGCAGCACTACTGCAAACCGCAAACGCCTGCAGAGAGTGATAACAACTGTGGAGAAGATCATCAGGACCCCGCTGCCCTCTCTGCAGAGCAGCTACCATCACAGAGTCCAGAGGAGAGACACACCTCTGCCCTCGAGACGAAGGTTCAGAAGTGTGAAATGTAGAACATCCAGACTCAACAACTCCATCTTCCCCACTGCTATCAGACTCCTGAACAGCTGACCGACCTCAAACTGCAGTTTGCACATCAGGTCACTTTGCACACTAAGTTCATTTTGCACATTAAACTCCATGTACATCCATGTACATCGACATCTGCAGACCACACGTGTCTTCAGTTACTTATTTGTACTTATTTGCAGTTATTTATCTTTTTATTTTATTTTTTTAAGTTATTTTTTATCCTTATTTTATCTTTTAATTTATTCTTATCTTGTTCTTTTAACCATTATCTAACTTGGCATTGTGCACGGTGTGTTTAGATTCAGTTTAAATTCAGGGACACGGAGCCCCTGTTGATCCTCTACCTAATCACACGAGCCACGGTGTGAGAACGGGTGTGGGTCTCAATCAGCCAAGGTTTTGGGTGAACCCATTGTGAGATCTAGCCCCACCCCATCATGTGATTTCCTGTGATCAAATGTCCCAGGATGTAAGTGGGCGTTAAGACGTCCATGTCCCTCTTCAAGCAACTTAAAGAAGTCCAGACGCTTTTCTTTCCAAGCTCCTTCAACAACATCATTCATAGAACAACTTCCAGCTTCTTTTGCTCGGCTACAGTTTGGATGGATTTGCAGATGCAACAAGACTAAAATGGTTAGGGTCAGGAGGTCAAAGGTCAGAGCTCCTGTGGGTCTGAGGGCGGCCTCACGCTGGAGAAGGATGAAGGAGTCTGACCTGAGCCAGTGTTTGACATGAACACATCAGCACTGCTGTCAGTGAGCCTAACGACAGCCGTTAGCATCATTTCAGTGTTTCAGTCATAAAAACACTTCCTGTCTCTGTGGTGGTTACAGTGACATCATGCAGTTTGTGCTTTGACCTCCAGAGGGCGACAAATCAGCACAGACAGAGAGCTCCATTCAAACTTTGCTGCCATCAGGAATAATTCTTCAAATATAATCATCAGTGTTTGAGCAGTTATGATATCAGGGACAATCTAGACATGTGTGACAATACTGAACATGTCACATGACACACCTCAAACATCATGTGATCCACTCTCAGTCTGCACTTTCATTCATGACTTCAACAGGTTGAAATGAGCTTTGAAGAAACATTCAGTGAAATAAATCTTTCATGGATTCATGTGAGCAGCAGATGAACTTTGTACCAACAACATCTTCAATAACAGAGTCTGAATGAAGCTCAGGTGTTGATGCTGCTCACTGATTGGACGCTTGCTTTCAGCTCTGCTCTCAGTCTTTACTGCACAGGTGAAGGTAGAAAGTGTGACTGGATCTATAGACTGGAAACAGAGAAACATGCTGAACATTTGAAGCTTTGCAGCAGAAATGTTCATGTTACAAATACAGCAGAGCTGATCTGGGATCAGTGTGTTCACACCTGCAGCTACAACAAGGTTTCATCAGAGCTGCTTTTCCACCATCCCTGGACTCGCACCAGTTTGCATACAGGGAGAACCGGTCAACCGAGGATGCGATCGCCACAGTGCTGCACACATTACTGAAGCACTTGGAACACAGGAACACCTATGCACGGCTCCTCTTTGTAGACTACAGCTCAGCTTTTAATACCATCCGGCCATACAAACTACGTCCCAAACTCCACCAACTGGGACTTAACTCCTCTCTGTGCAACTGGATTGTGGACTTCCTCACTAACCGTAGACAGAGTGTCAGAGTGGGTAAGAACACCTCTTCCACCCTTGTGGTCAACACCGGTGCCCCTCAGGGGTGTGTTCTGAGCCCTCTGCTATACACTCTCTTCACCCATGACTGTATTTCCTCCTGCGCGTCCAATCTCATTGTTAAGTTTGCAGATGACACTACAGTGCTCGGACTTATATCCAACAATGATGAGACAAACTATAGGACAGAGGTGCAACAACTAGAGTCATGGTGCCACGACAATAACTTGGTCTTAAACACCAAAAAGACCAAGGAGATCATTGTAGATTTCTGGAAGAGGGGTCATAACAACCATCTGCCTCTCTTCATTGGCAGTGAGGCGGTGGAGAGGGTGAGCAGTTTTAAATTCTTGGGGGTAACTGTGACCGAGGACCTGTCCTGGGGCAACCATATCACCTCAGTTGCACGGAAGGCCCAACAGCGCCTCTACTACCTGAGGAGACTGCGGAGCGCACACATTCCCAGATCTCTGATGTTGAACTTCTACAACTGTGCCATCAGCAGCGTTCTGACGTATGGATTTCTAGTGTGGTTCCCCAGCTGCACCAAGGCCGATCAGCAAGCACTCCAGCGGGTGGTGAAAGAAGCTGGCAGAATTATTGGAACAAGTCTGCCAGAGATCAGTAATATCTTCCCCACTCGCTGTCTGAGGAGGGTGCACAGTATCCTGCGGGACCAACATCACCCTGCGCGCCACCTTTTCCATCTGCTGCCCTCAGGGAGAAGGTACAGGTCTATACAGGCCAGAACATCCAGACTGGCCAACAGCCTGTATCCACAGGCTGTGAGGCTCCTGAACTCTCTGCCCCCCTCTCACGGACAATAACCATATCCAACTTCTTAATAGCAATGAACTGGTCTGCATTGGTGCATCATATCTTTATTCTCTTCCCCCTCCTGCCCCCCCCCCCCCCCTCTTTCTTAAATAGATAACTATCATATCTGATATCATATCTCACAGTACAATAATATTGAATGGGTTGCATTGTTGTATTTTGTCATGTTTCTCAGGTCTTTGTCTGAATTTCTACGAACATTATTGCTAAGGATTGTCTTATTGCATTGGAGTCACACTGGGTTAAATATGTACACTTGGGTTTTAAGGGGTATTTATTATTTTCTTCTTTTTTTTGGGTTGTATGGAAGCCCCAAACGCAATTTCATTGTTCTTGACAATGACAATAAATAAATAAATACTAAATACTAAATGTCTCCACACGTCAGCATGTGAACTTTACTCTGACTCAGTCTGAGCAGTCAGACGGCATATTTTTAAAGTTAACACATCAGCACACACAGAGCTGAGCCCCTCCCACCTGTGCTGAGTTTCAGGTGGAGTCCCGCCTCCTTCCAGGAAGCAGCTCACCTGTGTGTCCGTGTTTAGTGTCCAGGTGTGGAGTGGAGCTTGTTGTTGGTGTGAAGAAACTGTAAGTTTGCTTTGTTTCCTCCTTTAACAGTTTGTCTTTAGGAACTTTACTGTTTGTTCAGCTCGTGTTTGATTTCTTCACACAACAAACTGTGTGTGTTTGTATTTCCGGTCTCTCCATTAAAGTCAGTGTGTAATGTTTCCTGGCTAACATCAGCTGTGTGCAGCTTAGTTCAGCACAAATCTGCCGCTCCATAGTTCACGGTAACGGACTCACAGCTGGACCAACGAGGCCGAGTGTGTCCGCCACTCTGAGCTACGTTCGTGTTTGTGTACTTGTAGTTTGTACTTTGAGTTCACTCAGAGCCCACAGAGGACGCAGCGTACGTGATGACGTCACAGCCCTTTGCCTCCTTTACTGTCACTGTGATTAATATTTACACACGAGACACCTGCAGAGCTCTGACGCTAAGCTAGCACACAGCATGCTAACACTAAGCTAAAGCTAGGCTAGCCAAGAACCCAGAGTGAGTTAAAGCTGAGTAAACACTGACCCCAGACCAGCACCGTGATAAAGTGAGCTGCTGCTGCTGAACTTGAACAGGTAACAAAGTGATGAGCAGTCAGGCTGCAGGTTTCTACCTGTTCATGTTTCTACAGTAGAATCACTTTGAAGTGTCTTTGTGCTGTTTCATCTTTGATTTGTGTTCATAAACACTCAGAGAAACATCACGTGACCTCATCAGGATCTGTGTTGGTGTGTGGGGCTGTACCTCAGCTTTATGTTGTTACATGCTCATTTGTTCATTTCACACAGTAACATCAAAGTAATGTTATGAGGAGTAATGAAGTAACGTACTCCATTACTTTTAATTAAAGTGTTCTGTGTAATATGTGTAATAATGACTGTTTTGAGTAATGACCAACACTGATCACAACAAAGAGGAAATGCCTCCAACATGCACAAACATTTGAGCCACAACATGCAGTTAATGTGCACAAATGTCTTTGATATGCTGCTCAGTGATGGTGGTGACTGTCAGAGCAGAGCTACTGAGAATCAATAAGTAATATCAATGATGGGATCAGAATCACTAAATTCTTCTCATCCCTGTCAGTATCATACATGTGCTGTATAATGTGATAAATGTAGAGGTGCTGGCTGTTCTCTCACTCTGCTGTTTAGCTGTAAAGGACGCCTCCCTGCCTTTGTCTCATTCATGACCTTTAATAGTCTCTTCTAACATGCAGAGATCTGTATGATCTGTTTCATAGAGTCTAACCAGCCTGTACAGGTAACAACAACAGTCACTGCATCACTGACACACAAACGTCATCTCTGTCAATAACAACATTCATACATGGAATAAAAACACATCAGTGGATCATTGCTGGAGCTGATGTTTGTGCTCCTGGTGCAAAGGCTCTCAGTTTCCTCCTTGAAATAACATCAGTGGTGGGTCAGCGACATGCTTTCTTTCCCTCTCAGGTTTAAATATCTGGGACTCTCCACCGTTTGGTTTTAGAGCTGAAGAAGCTTCTCAGATGAAACGTCTTCCAGAAACTTAAAGACGTCTCTTTTCTCTCCAAGCTCCTTAGATCACATGACCTGGATGACTGAACCTACAGATATATTGACCTGGTTTCATGGTCACATGACAGGTCAGAGGTCAGCGACTGTAACTCAGTTCCTCCTGTTAATGTGAACTCACTGAGTGTTTGTGGTTTACCTCTCAGACTGACTGAAGATGATGATGGAGGAAGAGGAGGACAGAGCAGAGTCTGCAGGGTCCAGCTGTCCGTCTGTGAGGAGTGACCGGTCCAAAGGTCGAAATCCAGACTTCAGTGGTGAACCTGGAGCAACGAGGTCAGAGAGCTGAACTCACTGAGTAACAGAAATAATTCTGCACTGACATTATAATCAGTGTTGACTCTGGTTGATTGTCTGACTGTGTTTGTGAGCTGAGAGGAAATGAAAATGAGTTTGTAACAAAAATCAGTTTTGTCCAGTTTTCCTGTAAAAAGCTGAACTCTAATCTAAGAGGATGTTACTGACAGGAAACAGCTGCATTATCTGCAGTCTGTGTGATCACAGCTGCTTCAATCATGTTTGTGTCTGCAGAGGTCAGAGGTCACAGTCTGCAGGGTCCAGCTGTCCGTCTGTGAGGAGTGACCGGTCCAAAGGTGACCCTCCAGACTTCAGTGGTGAACCTGGAGCAACGAGGTCAGAGAGCTGTGATGACTCCTTTACATGTTTGTGTTTCCTGGATAAATATGACCTGAAACATCCTCAGATTGTTACAAAGATTCATTAAAAAGAAAACAATGAAAGAGAAAAGATCCAAATGTTCGACTTGGTCATTTGCTGTTTGAGGACAGTGATGCTCATATCTGTGGGGAAAGTGTGACCTGAGTGGGTTCATGTTTGTCTTTAAAGAACAGAGCTGCTCTGATTCTCTTTGTGTCTGATCTGTTAAACAGTCTGAGAGGTCACACAGAGACCCAGCAGCTAAAGCCTGGATCATACTGGCTGCTGTTACTCCATCAGGACAACACTGAACCACAGTGGTGTGGATGTAGTGGATAAATCCCACCATACTGATGCTCAGAGTTAACCACAGGGAACAAAACCAGATGTTACCTTCAGATTGTGACCTTTGGAGTGGACGATGCAGATTTCAATAGAGAATAAATGTTGTTGTTTTTCAGCTGTGAAGAAAGAATCTAATTTTCTGAACTTAAGAATTTATGATGCTGGAAACAACATGGAGACTATAACACAACATTTCCACTGTGTTCATAGAATGAATGTAAAACTGTCAGACATTCATTAAATATGCAAAATGTCTACAGAAGCATCAGAGGGTCAGACGTGAAGCACTCAGTGATTTTGATCAAATGACTCATCAGTTATTGATCTGTACTACACTGATCTACCACGTTAGTAAAGCTGGTGTTCTGGTGGTGGAGGGAGACTCGGATCATGTTCTGGTTTTGGAGCAGTGATCTGCTGATGGTTCAGTTTGATGAGCTTCTTCAAAATCATCCCTGACATCACCACTGAAAGGACGTCCATGAAAACAGACTGAAAATTACTGATATGTTCACAATCTGAGAGTTTAAAACTTGACAGACTTGATTCAGATGAAGTTATTTGAGCAGAAACTCCTGGATCTTTATCCTGTGTTGATCTGATCCTTCATGGTTCCTCCACAGAGTGGAGCAGCAGAGCTCAGAGGTTCCCAGTGGTCAGTCTGCCCAGCAGCATCAAACACAGCTGGACTCCATATTTATGGTCTGTACATGTACAACAACTACTGTTACATCTGTTCTGTTCACAGTCATCTCCATGCTGCTCTTTGTAGACCAGTGGATCGTCAGTGTGTCCAACATGGATCTGATGTTTGGCTCCATGATTTCAGTCTGATTGGCTCATTCATAAATATTCTGTTCCAGCTGCTGGAGGACAACATCATCACTTTTGTGAAGAACGAGCTGAAGAAGATCCAGAAGGTTCTGAGTCCAGATTACCCAGAATGCTTAGAGAGTCAGAGGAGCAGCAGCAGAGAGGCGTTTGTGAAGATCACAGTGGACTTCCTGAGGAGAATGAAGCAGGAGGAGCTGGCTGACCGTCTGCAGAGACGTAAGAGGATTTATCTAAAGATTTAAGCTGCTGGATAAATGAGACATTTTCCAGAGATGGAAGATGGAGCAACATGTTTTAAAGATTAGTTCTTTTTGGAATTGAGTGTTTATTTTTCTTCTCATTCAGAACTTCAAGCTGCAGTTTGTCATCGTAACCTTAAATCCACCCTGAAGAAGAAGTTCCAGTGTGTGTTTGAGGGCATCGCTAAAGCAGGAAACCCAACCCTCCTGAATCAGATCTACACAGAGCTCTACATCACAGAGGGAGGGACTGCAGAGGTCAATGATGAACATGAGGTCAGACAGATTGAAACAGCATCCAGGAAACCAGACAGACCAGAAACAACCATCAGACAAGAAGACATCTTTAAAGCCTCACCTGGAAGAGACGAACCAATCAGAACAGTGCTGACAAAGGGAGTGGCTGGCATTGGGAAAACAGTCTTAACACAGAAATACAGCCTGGACTGGGCTGAAGACAAAGCCAACCAGGACATCCAGTTCATATTTCCATTCACTTTCAGAGAGCTGAATGTGCTGAAAGAGGAAAAGTTCAGCTTGGTGGGACTTGTTCATCACTTCTTTACTGAAACCAAAGAAGCAGGAATCTGCAGCTTTGAAGACTTCCAGGTTGTGTTCATCTTTGATGGTCTGGATGAGTGTCGACTTCCTCTGGACTTCCACAAAACTACAATCCTAACTGACCCTAGAAAGTCCACCTCAGTGGATGTGCTGCTGATAAACCTCATCAGGGGGAAACTGCTTCCCTCTGCTCGCCTCTGGATAACCACACGACCTGCAGCAGCCAATCAGATCCCTCCTGACTGTGTTGGCATGGTGACAGAGGTCAGAGGGTTCACTGACCCACAGAAGGAGGAGTACTTCAGGAAGAGATTCAGAGATGAGGAGCAGGCCAGCAGGATCATCTCCCACATCAAGACATCACGAAGCCTCCACATCATGTGCCACATCCCAGTCTTCTGCTGGATCACTGCTACAGTTCTGGAGGATGTGCTGGAAACCAGAGAGGGAGGACAGCTGCCCAAGACCCTGACTGAGATGTACATCCACTTCCTGGTGGTTCAGGCCAAAGTGAAGAAGGTCAAGTATGATGGAGGAGCTGAGACAGATCCACACTGGAGTCCAGAGAGCAGGAAGATGATGGAGTCTCTGGGAAAACTGGCTTTTGAACAGCTGCAGAAAGGAAACCTGATCTTCTATGAATCAGACCTGACAGAGTGTGGCATCGATATCAGAGCAGCCTCAGTGTACTCAGGAGTGTTCACACAGATCTTTAAAGAGGAGAGAGGACTGTACCAGGACAAGGTGTTCTGCTTCATCCATCTGAGTGTTCAGGAGTTTCTGGCTGCTCTTCATGTCCATCTGACCTTCATCAACTCTGGACTCAATCTGCTGGAACAACAACAAACAACCTCTACATGGTCTAAACTATTTAACAAACTAAAACTTCAATCTCTCCACCAGAGTGCTGTGAACAAGGCCTTACAGAGTCCAAATGGACACCTGGACTTGTTCCTCCGCTTCCTCCTGGGTCTTTCACTGCAGACCAATCAGACTCTCCTACGAGGTCTGCTGACACAGACAGGAAGTAGCTCACAGACCAATCAGGAAACAGTCCAGTACATCAAGAAGAAGCTCAGTAAGAATCTGTCTGCAGAGAAAAGCATCAATCTGATCCACTGTCTGAATGAACTGGATGATCGTTCTCTAGTGGAGGAGATCCAACAGTCCCTGAGATCAGGACGTCTCTCCACAGGTAAACTGTCTCCTGCTCAGTGGTCAGCTCTGGTCTTCATCTTACTGTCATCAGAAGAAGATCTGGATGTGTTTGACCTGAAGAAATACTCTGCTTCAGAGGAGGCTCTTCTGAGGCTGCTGCCAGTGGTCAAAGCCTCCAACAAAGCTCTGTGAGTAAATCTGTGATCATGTTTATTTTTAAAATGTTGATTAAAAGTGGTCATAGATTTCTTCCATGACAGATCCATGTCCTAAAACCATGAGACAGCGTAGTTGTATAGTATAAAAGAAAAAAGGAGAACTTTTGACCACAATATTGTAACTTGAATGAACTTTTGATACAGCCTTTAAACATAAAATTTATGAACAGAATCAGTGACAAAGGGCAGCCCTGGTGGAGCCCATCACCCACCGGACTTATTACTATCCAACGTATTGCCGGCTATGCCAACCAAGCTCTTGCAGTGGTTGTAAAAGGATCGAATGGCCATAAAATGTTTCTCAGTTTTATTATTTTCAGTCACATCTGTTTTTGATTATTAACTGAATATTTTAAAATTCAGGCTTTTTATGTTATACAAAACATCATATTTTCTTATGATGTCTTGTATTGATTCTGAAGGAATAGTTTTCATCAGTATCGCAGATACCAGCCTGAATTTTACTTTGTATTGGATCAGAAAGGAAATCAGTGGCATCACACATCACTTACAGCAACTTCAGTACCACTCCATTTTAATAAACTGGGGGGAGGTGCACCAAGATTCAGTATGAGATAAAGAATTATTTTTAACTGTAAGGTTGGAGAAATCTGTTGTTGGAAATTGGAAGAACGGGTCATCTTAAAAATCACTGCATTGTAGTTTTATTCAGGCCCCTTCAATCTGTGATCGCTGTTGCTTTGCATTGTAAATGCTACTATTACAAAAGTCACAAATATTAGTGTATGTGTGTGTTGTTGGGTAATAAACCAAAAGAACAGAATCTACCAGCACCTCACTGATTTCTGCTTAAAAACAATAAAAAAGCAATAAAGCTCTGATTTGTTTGGTTGATCTTGTCTCCCTTCCACCTTGATTTCAGACTGAGTGGCTGTAACCTGTCAGACAGAAGCTGTGAAGCTCTGTCCTCAGTCCTGAGCTCCCAGTCCTCCCGTCTGACAGAGCTGGACCTGGGTAACAACAACCTGCAGGATTCAGGAGTGAAGCTTCTGTCTGCTGGGATGAAGAGTCAATACTGCAAACTGGAAACGCTGAGGTCAGATCAAGCAATATCGATTTTTTTCATCAATTAACATCATTTAATCAATTTCATTTGGAAAAAATTAACAGTGTTTATGTTTTGTTTTTTTAATGAATCCATCCAAATCACACTAAACTGCCACATTTGTCTTTTGTAACATGAGGCAATAAGGATTCCAGCATGTCCTGAAACAGTGTTGAAATATTGTAAATGTAGTAGCTCCTCATGGCACCATGAATATACTTTAACACAAGTGTTTCATGTCTTCTTGTCATCCTTTCTTCAGACTGAGTGGCTGTAACCTGTCAGACAGAAGCTGTGAAGCTCTGTCCTCAGTCCTGAGCTCCCAGTCCTCCCGTCTGACAGAGCTGGATCTGGGTAACAACAACCTGCAGGATTCAGGACTGAAGCTTCTATTTTCTGCAGTGGAAAGTCCAAAGTGTACACTTGGGATTCTCAGGTCAGGATTCAGTCTTTTCTGATGATGATTTAAAACCTGAGTCAGGTCGATAAATGGCTTACTCATTTACAACAGACATGATTTGTCAAATCACCTTATATCTAACCCAAAGGTCCTGTGTTTTACTACTTTGATTTTTTAGTAAAACACAGGACCTCTTAATATTTATCTAAGAGACCATATATAATTTTTTTCCCTGGATCATGTGTGTACCCTCCTGGTTGGAGCTCCAGCAGCCTGTATCAGTGAATGGGACTTTAAATGAAATTGCTGCCCCTGTCAGGAAGAGGTCTGAGTGACACACAAAACAGAAAATATGAGCACTGCATGTGTCTGAGGCTACTCAGATACAGACCTGAATGAGACACTAACTTTGTCTCTGAGAGATAACTTTTATTATTAAATACACTTCATTTCTCATCTGTGTAGAGAATGTAGAGTTTGACATGCTAATATTACAAAATGAAAAATCACACTGAGTCACAAAGAAATTGTTTTGGAGTATTTATGGTTCAGCTGATGAAATTGTTCAAACAAACCAGTAATTTACACCGAAACAGCACAAGTGAAACTTTTTCGAGGGACTTACACTAAGCTTGTCCTGGTACACCTGTAGAGCCCAGCTTCTATGGACCATGAGCTTAAGTTCTGTGCTGCTCTGATTTATTGCCTGTGCTGTCTTTCAGTTCAGCTTTGTCGAGTCTCTGGTAGGATTTCTTTTACATGACCTGTGTAAAAACAAAACAGGAAACACATTAAGCTGAAGTAAGATGCACAATTTGAAAAATGGGGCACAAAAAATGTTGCTGCTTTCTGGAAAGTGCGTCTAAGAAGACCCAATGGAGAAAGTGAAGAGAAAAATCAAAGATTAAGAAGAAGAAAATGGCAGAGGCAGTTTCTCTTGGACTGCCTGCAGATGGGGTGAGACTCTAGAAACAGGGATGATTGGAGAAAATGCAAAGAGGCCATAGGATAAACCAGGAGATGAATACTCTGGTGTTCTGGGGATAGTGGGAGTGAGAGGGAGAGATGCCAGTAAATGATTTCAAGGATAAATTTGAGAGAATCAGAGCTAAGAAACCAAAGCAAGTGGGGAACTACAAACATATGGACAGACTCATAATTAGGCCAAAGACACATTAAAGCAATTATTACAGGTTTAGAAACAGGGATGGATATGAAGGAGCTTAGCATGAATTTGCATTGAGGAAAGAATAGCAACGAGCATCAGAGGAAACAGTTAGGAAAACTAAAAGGATGTACTGGCAGGAATACTGCAGTACTTTAGGAAGAACTACCGTATTTCCCAGACTACAGAGCGCACCTGAATATTAGCCGCACAAGCTAAAATCAGGGGAAAATCCTGTTTTGTACATACATTAGCCGCACCTGACTAAAAGCCGCAGGTGTTTCAATGTTGACTTATCATATGTAAGAGAATATGCACAAAGCGAATTGTCAGGAAAGAGATGGCTGTTTGGAGACACACCCCTTTTATTAATATTTTGAAAAACAAGTTATGGGTACATATTTGCATAACTTTTTAGGTATATGTACAAGTAGCGGTAATTACAAGTACAAAACATGTACTGTGCTTCATAAATGAGTAACAAATGTAGTACATAACAGTAACCTACAGCACACCAGAACAATTGATTCGGACTACCTTTTAGGCTCAGGTGCAGTGACACGGCTTTAACAAGAAGAAAAGTCAGTCATTCACCACCATCTTCCTGCCCACTAAAACCACCAAAGTCCTCTCCTCCAGTGTCGGAAACAAACAGGCTCAGGGTGGCTTCGTCATCCACTCTCAGCTTCTTTCTTTCGTTGTCACTTTCAAAACCAAAGAAATCCTCGTTGTCAGTGTCAGAGTCGAACACCCTCAGAAGGGCCGTGGCGGTGTCCTCCTCTCCATCATGCAGCATTCAGCCCTTCGAAATCTGTTGGTGATCGTGGATGTTTTCACACTTTTCCACGCTGTCAGAATCCAATGGTGGAGTTGGGCATAACTTGCTTTTTGCAAGTTTATCGCCGCTCATCATCCAGGCCTCCAGCTGAACGGGTAGCGCTACTTTGAAGTTTGTTTTTCGCGCTACCTTGTACTGCACTACGTTGCCTGACGGATGGACATGTGACCAACATACCACTCTTGAACCCCGATTCTTCCGCCAGGCAACGTAGTGCCGTACAACAGCGGAACAAACGAAACAAATCCGCTCATGGACAATCCATAGAAAAGCCGCACCTGACTAAAAGCCGCAGGGCTCAAAGCTTGTGCAAAAAGTAGCAGCTTATAGCCCGACAATTACGGTACACCAGTTCAGAATGTGTGGAGTACAGTTAAGAACATGAATGCAGACAGGAAACAACAGCAGCTGTTGTAAAGTAAATTCAAACTCCTTCATTAAATGCAGCTGGTTGAGTTGAAAACAATGGAGACTGATTGTGTTACGTTGTTTATTCTCTATAGAAATGGAGCAGGAGTGCATGCAGAGCTGGACGTGGGCTGTATATACATGCGTGTATCTGTTTTGTCTGTGAGCAGAGAAAACAAAGCGCTGGAAATGTCATATTGAAATGTTAAATCAGGAAAATCCTGGAGAAGAGGATAGTTCTAATGTTCAGTTTGTAATGTTGAATTCAACACAGCTCTTAAATGCATAAAAATGACTTCACCTGACGTCAGACTGAACAATCGGATTAGCTACTGATATTGATTTAACCCGTTTAGACCTACCATAGAACCAAGTCCGCCAGAGCTTATATTATATTTTTACCTGCTGTGGAGCCATTTTTGGGAGCATTTCAAGTTGCTATACATCAATACAACCATTACAGCCTAAATTTTAATAATATGTATGTATTAAGTGCATAGTAATTACATAAATTGCAAAAAAGTGCAATAAACTACAAAAAAATTGAAAATCGTTTTTGTTTTTTTAACATATATTTCTAGTTAGAGAAATTTAAGAGGCTTATCCCTCAAAACTGTAAATACAAAAAAGTTGCACAAAATAGTTTCCCACCTCAGGAAATTTATTTTGAGTGCCTTCATAGTTTTATTTTTGAAATACACCAATTTTTATATACTGCAGGAAAAACGAAAATAAATATTATACTGCAAATTTGCAAAATAACAGCATATGCATCAAAATAAACTATTTCCAGCAGAGCAATATGAGTCCTAAGCATATGTGGAAGGAAACTGTAACCTAGGACAAGCTGATGGCATAAGATGTAAATACAACTCCTCAGGTTTCATATGCAAAAAAAATTATTGCGCTAGCTCACGTGATTACAGTGCTACCGGGATTTAAAAATAGTTGCGCAAAACGGAGTGTGCCCACTCTGACCAGTTTTAAAGGGTTAAAGCAAGAAAATATGGTATTAGCATTAGATGCCAATTCCTATTAACCTTAAATTAGCATTACCTGCTAATGGCAGTCTACTTAGCATTAACTCCTCACTAATGTAATGCTAATTCACATCAAATTATCTTTAGCTTTAGCATTAGCTGCTAGCTTCAGCCTACCTAGCACTAGCTGCTCACATTGTTAAAAGGGAAGAGAAAACGATATTAGCATTAGCTTGTAATAATTATTCACCCCTAATTAGAATTAGCCACTAATGGCAGCATACTTAGCATTAACTCCTCACATCGTTATAATGCAAATGATGCTAACTTGCATTAAATTAGACTGCTGTTATTAGCTAATGCTATTTAGCAGTAGCTGCTCACATTGCTATAAAGCAAAGGAAAACGATATGAGCATTAGGTTCTAATGCGTATTTGCCTTAAATTAGACGTAGGTGGGCAGCACGGTGGCACGATGGTTAGCACTGTTGCCGCACAGCAAGAAGGTCCTGAGTTCAATTCCACCATCAGGCCGGGGTCTTTCTGTGTGGAGTTTGCATGTTCTCCCCGTGTTTGCGTGGGTTCCCTCCGGGTACTCCGGCTTCCTCCCACCGTCCAAAGACATGCAGCTTGTGGGGATAGGTTAATTGGATAATCCAAATTGCCACTAGGTGTGAATGTGCGAGTGAATGTGAGTGTGAATGGTTGTCTGTCCCTGTGTGTTAGCCCTGCGACAGACTGGCGACCTGTCCAGGGTGTACCCCGCCTTTCGCCCTATGACAGCTGGGATAGGCTCCAGCGCCCCCCGCGACCCTGAAAAGGATAAGCGGAAGCGAATGGATGGATGGATGGATAGACGTAGGTGCTAATGGCGGCCTACTTAGCATTAGCAGCTCAGATGTTGTAATGCTAGGGAAAAGAGTGTTAGCATTAGCCGTTCACAATGTTATAAAGTTAAGGGAAATAGTGTTAGCATTAGCTACTCACATTGTTAAAAAGTGTTAGCATTAGTGCATAATGCTAATTCACATCAAATTAGCATTAGTTAATAACGGCAGCCTATTTAGCATTAGCAGATAATGTTGACCTTGGCCCACTGGAAAAGTTCAGAACTAAAGATTTAGGAGTGTTTCTCGATAGCTCTTTCTCGTTTGAGAAACAAATAAATTCTGTTATTAAAACCAGCTGTAAGGTTTATATTGTTGATTGTCATTTATGCTTAGAAATATTTACTCATATATGCTTAATTTTATAATCGATTGCATGATGATAGAGGTTTGATCCTGAGTAGTCTGTAAAGACTCTGTGTGCCTTCCAGAGTGCTCTGGCATGCACACACCACTTGGGGCCATGAGAGAGGTCGTACCCTCTCTTACTGATTTATGGTGTAGGACAGGGGTCTCAAACTCAATTTAGCTGGGGGCCGCTGCAGGCAGAGTCTGGGTGAGGCTGGGCCGCATTAGGTTTTCCACAAGAAAGGCATGGTTAAAAAATTCCAATCCTCTCAAATCTCTTTTTTTATTTTTTAACACAAAATATGAAAAATGAATAAACAAATTAAGAATTAATAAGAAAATCAATCAATCTGTAAAACATAAATAAAACAATAATAAGATATTTTTAGTCAGTGAACTTGTGTGTTTCTTTCAGTCTTCTATATCTGCTGTGTTTAGATTGAAATGTCTGTATTAACAGTTCTATAACCTTCTTCTGAACATGAATGGAACACTGTAGAAAATGAACTGTTCTTCTGAACATGGCTTCTCTTGCCTACTCCTTGCTGCTAGAGACCTGGCAGCGTTTCCTCTCGCATAGCCGAGCCAGATTTGGCCTGAGGGAGGAAGCAGTTGCGACCCTCAGTACGTCTTGAAGATGATCATCCGTAAGTCTGGACCTGTACTTGGACTTATTGAAGTTCAAAGTGGAGAAGAGCTTTTGGCACAAGTATGTGCTACCAAAAAGGCACATGGTCCGCTTGAACATTCGGGAAAGCCGAGGGAAACTAGGGCTCAAGTCTCTCAAAAATTGTCCAAGCTTGTCTGCTTTTCCACTCACCTCCCTGAACTTTGCTTTGAGTTCAGAGTTGCACTGCAGCTCAATGAGCTCCATTTGAAGCACAGAAGGGGCATCTTGCACATCAAAGGAGAAGGGGTCCGCAAAAATGTGAAAGGTGGCTCTGTGTGTCTTGGAGTCAGCAAATCTGTGATCAAATTCCTCCTGTAGCCTCAAAATGACATCAACATACTCGTCAGCACTGAATGGTGTGCCTGCATCCACGAGTGCCTTGCATGCTGGGAAATGGCAAAGGTTTGTCTGAGAGAGCTGAGCTTTCCAGAGCGCCAGTTTTGTGGAGAATGCTCTCACGTTGTCATAGGCAGCACTGACAAGTTGCCCCTGGCCTTGTAACGTCTTGTTCAGTACATTAAGCTCATGTGTCATATCAACAAGAAAAGCTGAGTCCATGAGCCATTTTGGGATCAGTTAGCACAGGAACACTAACTCCATCCTTCTCCATGAAGGCTTCACTTCTGCTCTCAACTCAAAAAGTCTCTTTAATACATTTCCCCTGCTGAGCCAACGTACCTCAGTGAAGTCGAGCACATCCCCATATTCTGACTCCATTTCCTCTAGAAAAGCACAGAACCTTCGGTGCTTTAAGCCCCTGGATCTGATTTGGTTGATGCATTTCACAACAATAGACATCACATTGTCAAACTTCAGGCATTTGCTGCAAAGGACCTGCTGATGGATGATGCAGTGCAGAGCAATGGCCTCCTCCACGCCTTCCTCTTCCAGTTTGTTTTGTGCCACCAGTCCATGTTTCCTCCCTGTCATTGATGGCGCTCCATCTGTTGTTATTCCAACAAACCTCTTCCATGGCAAACCAACATTCTCAATGGCATCACACAGCTTGTAAATATCTGCTGAGCGGTGGTCTGGCCATGCATTGGAATTACTGTGAGCAGCTCCTCCATCACTTCAAAACTGTCATCAACACCACGGACATACATTGGGAGCTGGGCAGTGTCGGTGATGTCTGTGGTCTCATCAAGAGCGACTGAGTATACACTGAAACATTTGGCTTTCTCACACAGTTGGTCATAAATGTCACTTGACAGGTCAGAAATGCGATCTGCTGCGGTGTTGGCAGAAAGGCTGATGTTGCTAAACTGACCTTTCTTTCCCGGACAGACTATATTTGCAGCCTGCAATATGCACTTTTAGACAAATGCACCTTCTGTGAATGGCTTCCCTGCTTTAGCAATCATCTCACTAACCACGTGGCTCCGACTGCTGCATTATTCTCTTTGGTTGCTTTCTTGGAGAAATCTTGCTGCCTCAGTAGATCTGTTTTAAGACTGGCAACCCGGTTCGCTCTCTCGTCTCCCTGGTATTTTGCATCCAGCTCAGCATGTCTAGTTGTGTAATGACGTTTCAAATTGTATTCCTTGTGCAGCGCAACTTTCTCTGTGCAAATAAGACAGGTCGGGGTGCCCCTGTGCTCAACAAAGAAATATTGCATTGCCCACTTTTCCTGAAATTGTCGGTGCTCATCACCAACCTTTCTCTTCACCGCAGGCTTTGAAAAAGACATGTTTGGGGCTATGTGACATTTATAATTCTACTTGGTGTCACTGTCGCATTGAAGTTTCAATCAAGCGTTTAGCCGACGGACGGGGAACGTCTCAACGCGTAGAGAACGTCATTTCTGCTTCTTTTTCTTGCAACCGTAGCACGGCGATCGGCAGATAAAAAGCCGGTAGCAGTCTCCTTTGTTTTTACGCTCGATGTTCATGTCTTTCATGACGACACGAACACCGTGGCGTTTGCAGATGGTAGAAAGTGCAGGGATAGCGAGCGCAAAAAAGGCGACTGCTCACGGCGCCGGGCTGTTGTTACAGGAGAAAGAAGCGGAAATGACACCGTGACATATAACAAATAACATCAGCTGTTTCTGATGTTAGTTGTTTTGACTGCTTTTACATTATATTGAAATATATGTAATGTTCATGTTTGCTGCAATGCAAACGCAGTGATGCAAATAAAAACATGGAGCCACAAATTACGGTGCGACCCTATAATTAGTCCGGGTTACCGGGGACTGTTGTTGCCGATGAACAGGTGTCGCTATGTGACTGCAGACTAAATTGGGCTGCATTGAGTTCATGACTTTTCTTTTATCCCGCCGCCTACGCATCACTGTGAGAGTTAATATGAGATCTCTCTCTGTGGAAAAATAACTTTAAATCCCACTGATGTGTGTATAAATCTATATACGTATAATGTCCCGCTGGGCAGCAACTTAAAAAACAACTTTTTTTGAAGTGTTGTGAACGCAGCGCGCTGGGGCGAATGTCGGCGTTTGCCCAATAGAAAGGAGGAAGCCAGCCAGGCACAGGAAAGAAAGAAACACTCCAGGGCAACGCTGCTGGAACTTTGACTCATTGAGAAATGTTTCCCTGCTTGCATCAAGCCCGGCTGGTGTCCCCTGAGATCCATATCCCACCCTGATTGGTGGGTTAATTCAGCTCCGCCCACAACACTGTAAAGTGTCATACATTATCAAACTAACATTACATTTTCATATTAAGGTGGGGCCAAAAACTATCGTCCGGCAGGCCGCAATTGGCCCGCGGGCCGCGAGTTTGAGACCCCTGGTGTAGGAGGACACCTACTCTGTGTCTGGTTAAGTATAAGAGCCCTTTGTTAGGGGGACCGCTGGACTCTTAGCACCAGCTTTGGGGTCACAGGGTCACATCTGGAACACACACACACACACACACAGACACACAGACACAGACACAGACACACACACAGACACACACACAGACACACACAGACACACACACACACACAGACACACACACAGACACAGACACACACACACACACACACAGACACACACACACACACAGACACACACAGACACACAGACACACACACACACACACAGACACACACACACACACACACACACACACAGACACACAGACACACACACACACACACAGACACACACACAGACACACACACAGACACAGACACACACACACACACACACACACACACACACAGACACACAGACACACACACACACACACAGACACACACACACACACAGACACACACACAGACACAGACACACAGACACACACACACAGACACACACAGACACACACAGACACACACACACACACACACACACACACACACACAGACACAGACACACACAGACACACACACATACACACACAGACACACACACACACTATGCACAGACTGGTACTCTTTGTTCATACCTGTGTAAGACGTCATAATGAACTTGTGCATATTCATGTAAGCTCAATAAAGAGCAGTGTTACGAGGGAGCAGACGAGAGCGACTGAGGTCAAGTGAAGGAACGGCGCTGTCACAGTTCTCTCCCTCATCAATTGTCTGGTTCCAGCGGTGGGTCTGTGCTAGACGACCCATCACCAGCTTTTTCCACTGGTTACCAGTACGTGGTAGAATCCACTTCCAGATCTGGTTGTCTTTAAATCTGTGAATGGATTGGCTCCATCTTATCTCTCTTTAACAAAAGAATCCAAGTGGAGCCCTCAGGTCTGCAGATAAGCAGCTTCTGACCAGAACTAGACGTAAAAACAGAGGTGAGCTTTATCGATGGCTGCAGCCAAACTCTGGAACAGTCGCCCTTCACATCAGGTCGTCACCAACACTGGACATTTTTAAAAGCCGGTTGGAAACACATTTGTACTCTGTAGCTTTCAATCCTGACCAGTCTTTATAGTCATTACTGTGTATGTTTCCTATTTTCTCTCTACTCTGTGCAGCACTTTGGCTCAAGCTGTTTTTAAATGTGCTGATAAATAAATGTAGATTTCTTTGAATAAAACAGTGGAGCCGAGCTTTGAGCTCAGTGTGTAACAGTGTGTGTGTGAGAGCCATGTAATGTCCATGTGTGCATGCTGACTGTGCTGCTCTGACCCCCCTCCTCCTTTCAGGGTGGAGCCTGCTGGAGTCCGATGGTTGAGACCAGGTCTGAGGAAGTGTAAGTGTGTTTTTAATGGGATTCATGAAAACAAAGCAGCACACATTCAACCATCTTCATCATGTCAGGAGTCGTCATCAAAGTGTCAATCAATGAACAGATGATGGATCAATAACTGCAGCTGGATTGTGTTTGTTCTCTCCATCAGATTCCTGTCAACTCACAATCGACACAAACACAGTGAACACAAAGCTCCAACTGTCTGACAACAACAGGAAGGTGACACGTGTGGAGGAGGTTCAGTCATATCCTGATCATCCAGACAGATTTGATGTTTATCAGCTGCTGTGTAGAAATGGTCTGACTGGTCGCTGTTACTGGGAGGTCGAGTGGAGAGGAAGAGTTGATATATCAGTGAGTTACAGAAGCATCAGAAGGAAAGGAGACAGTGATGACTGTTTGTTTGGATGGAATGATCAGTCCTGGAGTCTGGTCTGCTCTGATGATGGTCCTGGTTATGTCTGGCACAATAGAATAAAAACATCCATCTCCTCCTCCTCCTCCTCCTCTGTCTCTAACAGAGCAGCAGTGTATGTGGACTGTCCTGCTGGCACTCTGTCCTTCTACAGAGTCTCCTCTGACACTCTGATCCACCTCCACACCTTCAACACCACATTCACTCAAACTCTTTATCCTGGGTTTAGTGTCTGGTCTCGTGGTGCCTCAGTGTCCCTGTGCTGATCCAACAGACAGTTTCCATGACTGCAAGTGTTGAGTGGAAAAATGCTACATTGCATTATTGCATCCTCTCACCACAGGAGGCGCTGTTGGCACCACTGATTGCTGATCAGCTGTTCTCTGATGATCTGATTGATACTGTGAATAACGGGACTCACTGAACTCTGTGACACAGTGAAGATTACAGAGTTTAACTTCACCCTTTAAGACTGACCACAGAACCAAGTCCGCCAGAGCTTTTGTTATATTTTTACATGCTGTGGAGCCATTTGTGGGAGCATTTCAAGTTGCTATACATCAATACAACTGTTATAGCCCTAATTTTAATAATATGTATGCATTAAATAATTTTTTCATGGATCACTCCCTGGACGCCTTCGGCTGCATGAGCAACGTTCTGTCCGAACACTTCTCCTTTAAGCTAAAAGGGCAAAAAGAGAAATATTTTAAGGATGCAGTTACTGTGTTTGTCCACAGTAACTACATAAACTGCAAAAACAACCTCTGCTCATCCAGCTCTGTGAGTATCAGGATACATTTGGTTCATAATACACAGAAAAATCAGAGTTATTACCTGTAATAAATGTGAAAGATTCCTGCAGTGATAACCAGGCAGGACTGAAACACATCCAAGCTGTCACCACGGTAACAGCACCGCCCATCCACAGGTGAGGGGAGGAGCAAAAAGAGGGACTTTGACCATTTTATACTAAAAACACTCAACTAATGTTTCTAACATGAAACAAATAAGCCCACATTAATGTGAGCGTTTATTAAATAATAATAATGATGATTTCCTCCTGATCTCATTTCCACAGCAGAGAAAACTGTGGTGTATATTGAGGTGGAGGGTGTGGTCTGTGGCTCAGGTGTAGAGTGAGGGTGGGGTGCACCACAGCAGCATGCTGGGACTGCTGAGGGTGGAGGAGGGAGTGATGATGACATCAGAGCTGCAGCACAGAGACCAGTGAACACACAGTCTGTTCATCTTTGCATAGATACAATATACAGCACAATATTGAATGACAGACACGCTGTGGGAGCTTCCACAGATACACTGACGTCAGCATCCAGAGTCCTCCTGCTGCTCCCCCCTCAGAGCCCCGTGATCAGCACCAACACATTCAGTTAGATGACAGAGTCCAGCTGCAGCTAGAATCAGCTCCCCTCTGTGAACAACAGCACAGCGTCAGTGTTTCATACTCAGTGAAAGGAGGAAACAGCAGAAGAACACCATGTGTGCTACGTTTCCCAGGACACACTACAAACTGCACAAATACAGAGCAGCACGTGGAAGGACCTGGAGCTGCATTTACAGAGCTGCAGACAGCGTGATGTCCTGTATGGACAGGTGGAAGGAAGCAAGTCCTCAGCTGGAACACTCGTGTTTGTCCACAGACAGGAAACACAGCAGGAAACTTCCTCACAGAAGTGCAGCTCATGGATAACACACTTCCTGTCAGTCAGAATGAGGCTGCAGCCAAACACAGAAAGGTGTTTTTGTCCAGATGAGCCCAGAGAAGAAACACGAGTGTTCACAGACATCAGAAGCTCAGAGAGGTGAAACATGAGGTTGGAGTCCTCGTCAGCATCCAGAAGAGCTGCTGTGAAACCCTGAGTACTCATGACAGACTCTGATGGCACAAACACATCATGATTCAAACAGAAAGACAAACATGGAGCTCCTGATCCTCCTGCATGAGAACAAGCTGACATGAGCGCTGTGTCTGAGAGTGTCTCCCTGTCACAGTGACAATAACACAGCTGCTGCTCACAGTCATTAAACTGACCTGAGGTCAGCTGTGCTCCTTACATATGAACCATGTGACCTCACATCAGTGCTGTGGATGACTGTAGTCATAGAAGAGTAGAGCTGTAGCAGGTGGTGTGAGGAGGAGGTGGTGTATTGTAGTTAACGCAGTACTGAAACACTCCAGCAGAGGGCGCTGTTAAGTCCTTATTGTAACAGTTACTGTGTGCAGTTAGACTTCATACATAATCTGCACTTATTTCCATCAGACATGCTGTCAGTAAATGATTGGTTTCTATTGATTCTACTTCCTGTTGACTCGTTTGATGACAGTGAAACAATCACAGCTGATTGTGTGATGATGTAAACTGTCACTGTTACATTCAGTGTGTGTGACATAATGTTAGTGCAGGCTGATAACAGCCTGGTTCTGTTAGAAACACATGAACGTGTCCATAGATCAGTGTGTGTTTAACATGAGAGCTTCAGCCCTGCTGATGTGTTAAATAAAGACATGCAGGAAAACTGATGAGACTCTGAAATAACTCTTTATATTTATAATGTAACTCTGCATCAAAAGAACAACAAAGGATCCCAGACAGGTTTCTGTGAACAAAGACCATTCTGATGTTTCTGTGTTTCTAACACTTTGACATTATTAGTAAACAGACTGCAGTGAGCAGCATTTATAAAGAGCTTCTATATAAAGATATGACAGCTGTTTGACAAGTTTATCACTCTGTGTTTGGACCTGATCAGTCCAGCTGTTTACTTGAAACATGTTCATTTACCTGTTCTGTTATATTCATGTTCTTGTCTCTGTTGAAAACACATTTTAATGTCCCTCAGATTTTTCTCCCAGATGAATAAATATAAAAATGACACAAACTGACTGCAGCTACTTTTTGTCCTTTCTGTCAAAAACCTTCATGTGACTCATGAGAGACACGTTTCAGCTGTTTGTGACAGATCAGAGGCCAACAAGTCATTTATAACACTTTCCATCATTGTTTAAAGTTCTCAGTGTTTCTGTGTTGCTGCGTATAGGATCTCCCAGCATCATCACTGTGCTGTCCAATCATTGTGTGCGAGGTTACCCTTATAGTGCGATGTGTGTTTGCACAAAGAGAAGCATGTGTGTCAAATATAAATAAGCACAGAACAGAAACAGCTGCTCGTTTCTTCTGTTTAGAGTCAAGTTAGTGTTTTGTGTCTTTGTTTGAGGCCTGATGTCGAGCAGAGGTGTGTGTAACTGCACTGCTCTGTTATATGTGTGAAGTGTGTGCTTCTCTTCAGCATCATCTTTGTCACTGCTGATTCCTTTGTGTCATCATGTGTTGAGAAGAGAGAACAGTTATAACGGAGGAGCAAAAGGAAGCCCTGAAATCTGCATCAACAAGGAAGTGTTGGCTCACCAGTGATCCCAGCAGAGCCACTGGTTTGGCTCCAGTTGTTCTAGATTCAATGATGTTGTTGCTACAGATACATGTCAGCATCTTTATTGAATTTAATATGAAGCAGAAATGGTGTCATTAGGAGAAGAAGAGGAGAACAAGTCCGGCGAGGAGGCAGCAGCTCTTAACCTTTGGTAGAACCTCAAAATCCCATCCTTTCGTGAACCTCGGGACCAAAAATGGTCCCGCCCCAAAAGTGCTCTAAAAATGTTATATATCAATATTTTTTTCTACTTTAAATTAGTCAATCTTTTAAAACTACTTCTGCTTAAAATATCCATGTCAAGTTTTAATTATATTTTCATTGTTTTAACCCTTTAAATCCCAGTTTTATTACATGAGCGCCCTGTTTTTTTAGCCCCAAAAAACAAAAAAACTAAATATTTTCCAAAAAAAACATTTGAAGTAATATTTGTTTGTTATTATAATTAGGCCTTTAGATGGACTAAAGATTGGCACCAACAGTCATTTCGATCGCCTTTTATTTTTTTTCCAGGAGCGCATTTCATAAAATGCACACTATCGACCACGCCCAAAAAGTGCTATAAAAAATTTATATATTAATATTTTATTCCACTTTAAATTAGCCAATCTTTTAGACCTACTTCTCCTTGAAATATTCATGTCAAGTTTTAATTACATTTCGCGGATTTTAACCCTTTATATCCCGGTTTCGTCACATGAGCGCACTGCTTTTTTTGCCCCAAAAAACATAAAACTTGAATATTTTCCAAAAAAAACATTTGAGGTAATATTCAATTGTTATTATAATTAGGCCTTTGGATGGACTAAAGATTGGCACCAAGAGTCATTTCGATCGCCTTTTATTTTTTTTTTCAGGACCAGAAAATGGTCTCCAGGCGGCAAATGCTGCTCCTCTAGGCCGAAAAAAGTGCATCTTCCCGGGGTAAGTCGCGACGATGACCGGGGCACGATCACCGGGGACTGCTTTTTCCAGCACACACGTCCGATACCACGTGACAACAAATACGTCATTTCCTGTTGACTAAAAAAAAAAAAGCACCCTCTCACGGTCCTAGGGACCGAAAATGGTCCCGCCCGATCAGCGGGCGAAGCCGCTGCTGCACGCCGGGAATCAGGCTTCATTTTCCGCAGGTCTGTCCAAGCAGCCCGCTGTTTTCCAGCAGGGGTCAAATGTGAAGCAAGGGCGCCACTCGGTGGACAAATAAAAAAATTACAACTCCTCCTCCTCCAAAATGAAAATGAAACTTAAAAACATCGACGATCCCTTTGACCGTAATTAATTTGCAGTGAAAAATAGCGTTTATAATGGGTTTCAAGGGGCAGAAATCGGCCACGAGGTTCGATAGTGGATGTATGCCTTTTATTCAGCCATTTAAGCTAATTTAAAAAACTCAGACTGAAATTTTAAAATAAAATGGGAAAAAAATACATGTTTGAAAATTTGGCTATACTCCATTAAACACAGTGGAAATGGCATGGAATTAAAAAACGCAAAGGCCACGAAATGGTCCGAGGTTCTACTAAGGAAACGGCAGCTCAGCCCTGAGCTCAGAGAGCTGCACATGAAAAAGCTCCTCAAGCAGATCCTGTCAGAGGTTTGTCATCAACAGGAGGAACTGTTCACATCATAGGATGAAGATGCTGTCAGCTGGATGAAGAAGGTTATTTAATGCAAACGTTCACACTGAAGTCAAATTGTTGTCGTGTTGAACAGATTCATGTACTGATCGTCTCCAGAATGTTAGAAGAGCTTCAATGAATCATTAGAAACAACTTACAGCTGCACAGCTGTGTCAAACACATCTGTGTGTCATTGTGGGATTGTTGTGTTTCTACATGTGACACACGTCTAAAACATGCACACAATCTGAACACAAACAGGGACTCATGTGTTCCCACAGCCAGATGCTGAGAGCCATTTCCTTGTAGTCCTGTGTCTACATACATGAACCATTAGATGTTATTGGAATGATTGTCAGCTCTGATAGTTTCATGTGTGTTTAGCTGGACGCTGTTTGATCCTCGACATGTTTAAAGGTGTCCAGTCCTGAGACACTGGGGCTGGAAACAGCTGTGATGTCATTGGACTGTCACACAGACAGAAGTGCATGAAGTGAGCAGCCGAGGAGCCGCTGATGTTTTGGATTCAACAGCATTTGAAAGGTCGACACAGACACATTTGCACACAGAAAGCTGAATCTGTCATATGCCACAGTGAACTCACTGTTCAGTGTTTTTCAGGAAGCTTCTTAACTGCCTCTGCTGCCAAACAAGCAGCTGATGTCCTCGAGAAGAAGCTGAAGAAGTCTTCAACAACAAATACAGGAAGTGGACTTTCAAATACTAGATTCACTTTAGACTCACAGAGAAATGACTCAACCAGCTGTGTTTGACTCTATGAAAGGTCAGTGTGTGTCTGCACACAGACTGTTGTGTTGGACTGTTATTCAGTTGTCTGCTGAATGTTTTCAAATGTCTGCATCTCAGCTGTGATGAGGCTGGGGGTCATGGGAGGCCACCGTAGCAGCCTCTTCAACATCATGACATCATCATAAATGCTGCTGGACTGTCTGATGGGCTGACGGTGAAAAAGCCGTCGGGAAGGAAACAGAAGACGTTTCAGAGGCTGCAGCAGATTTCTTTGATTCGGGGCCTTTTTCAGCTTTATTGGACAGAGCAGTGAAGATAAGTGACAGCAAAGCAGAGAGAAAGGGGGCGTGGCCCGGGTCAAAGCCAGGCCAGCTGCTCTCCACCTCGTGGCACATGGTCACCTGCTCATCCTAGTGAGCTCCACCAGCAGCCCTTTCACACACTTTACACTGTCAAACACTGTGTGTGGACCTCAGCTAACAACAGGCTACATTTAAGTCTGGACTACATGCTTTTATATTGTTTTTATTCCATCAGCAGCTCAACATCATGAGCAGCTTTGACATAAAGACATCAAACTCAAGCTGACTTTAAACTACTTTTAATACAGGGGCTCAAAAACAACAACATCTTTATTATATATCAGGACACAAAGTCATTTCATCTCAAAGGGAAACAGCTTTATTTGGAATAACCAGCACTATCAACTGGTTTGGGATCTCCACCAGTTTCATGTCTTTGCAGCTTCTCCAACAAAGTTCCTGTAAAATCAGCATGTTTGTCTTTATTGGTTTGATAGTGATTGATTATTCAGTCCCAATCTGCTGTCATCTAAAGAACAAAATGATGTTTCTATGAGTCACAAAGCTCCAGATGTTGTCGGCTTCACAAAGAAAACAAAGAACTTAAACACAAAGTGTTTGGAGCCAAAATGTTCCCAAGCTGCTCTTTTTGAAATGGCAGAGGTACAGTGGTGTCTAACAGCACACTGTGGAAGGCAAACATGTTATTGTTGGATGAAACTTCATGAATCCTTTGTAGATTTGAGCTGTTGGAGCCTTTCTTTTCTCTTCAGGTGTACAGATGCTGAGGAGGCAGGTGAAGCAGGTGGAGCTGTTGTGATGCTGCAGAGGGTGTGTCTTAGTAACTCTGTGAGGCAGAACTGGATCCAACATTGTGGATGTGTTGATGTTGGAGCCATTAAGAGTCTCTGGCCACACTGTAGGATTTCCCTTTGATCCACTGTGGGGGCATTTTGGAGTCTGTCAGTGAAACTCTTCATGTTTGTGTTTGACTCCAGTTTATAGAAACAGAGAAATGTGTCATGCTTTTGTTCGGCCTCCACAAATACACACATTTGTTCATTGGTTGGACTTTTTGGAAGGAGACACATTGAAAACCATGTTAATAAGATCTTGTTGTTTCCTGTGGATCCGACACAGAGAGTGGACTTCAGACAGAAAGCGTGGAAGAGATTTTAGAGGCCGTGTGTGGCAACAGGAAGTTTCTGTGTGTTTGCTGATCTTACATGTGGAAAACAACACGTGATGTTTGTGAAGTCCTACAATGATCATTGTTCTCACAGCATTTTGAGTGGGAACAGTTCAAACTGGGAGTAGTGGGAGTTATTTACTGATTGAAACAAGCTGAATGTTTCTGTGACGATGAAGATCAGCAGCTCAGCTGATCAATGAACTGACATCTATCAGTCGTTTCATGAGATGAAGTCATCAGCAGACATTTGTTCTGACTGTGTGATGAATGTCAGAACGTCAGGGCTCTGCTTTAGTCACTGCTTGATGATCATTGGCTCATTGTTGAATCCAGGGGCCCAGTCTGACCTCTGACCTTTGCTGCAGGTCTTCTGTGTTATCTCCACTTTCATGTCTGATCTTCTGCTGTATCGTCCAAAATAAACATCTGGATCATTTCCAACACTTCAGCAGATCTTTAGTTTGGGCAGTGCAGCACAGAATAACACATATTGTACTATACTGCCCACTTCCTGATCTTATTGGATCTGTGTGTGAGGTTGGTGAAGGAAGCACATGTTTACTGAGTGAGTCGCTGCCATTAGGAACTAGTTTTTATATCACAGCCTGGAAATCACACAGGACCATTTCTGCAAGTGAAAAGTCGTCATTGGAGGAAAATCATTGTGTAGTTTGTGCGACTGTTGTTTGTAAATGAAGAATTGTCCCAACTACATGTGCTGCTGACCCTTGACCTTTTCTTTAGGTGCACAGAGGAGTCTGTGGGAACATCCAGAACTGAGGCATCTTGTGTACAAACGTGTTCAGACCAGATGTCAAATGATGTCAGATGTCATCCGTGAATGGATGCAACTGTGGATCGTTCCAATAAAATGAGGCAGTTTTGTAAGTACAAGCCCACTACAACCCATCATCAACATTTTAAATTACATTATACATCTTCACTGATATAAAGCACCACTATTTTAACCTGATTCATTTTTCCACCCTAACAGTTCATTCCTCAAATCAAACAAGATATTTGACCCTAAAAAAATGCATCAACAAATAATTTTGTAATAAAATATTTATTCTTCAACTTTTACAAGTGAAATCAAACAAGTGTGTTTAAGAGTGAAACCAGAGTGGAAGCTGCTCATATAGAGTCCAACCCAGGCTAAAGTAAGCTGAGTAGAGCAGCACCATCAAAGTGTCGGCTCTCTGAACACGGTGCAAGATCGCCATCTGCAGGACAAAACTAGTTTTTCTCGCCCTCCTCGTCAACATCAAGATGATGTCATCGTACAGCAACTGATTCCCTGTCCGTCTGGAACAAAGCATTTACATTAAAAAAGACATTTACAGAAAATACAAACACCAACAACACATCTCATCATCACATGATATTTTATTATTTATTATATTATATATTTTTATTGTACCATCAACATCAACAAACACCAGCATATTTTCTTTGAGATTGAGTAGAGTGAACCTTTCCCTTGGTTCACTTCCTGCTCGCAGCATCAGCTGACCTCTGACTTCCTGGTTAAGGTCTCTCAGCATTGACTGGAATATCAAATCAGACTCACACCATGTTCTTGTAATGTGGTCATGTCTGTCCGCTGTTTGAAGAGCATCTCTGGCCTAAACACAATAGGAAGAACAACAACACGGCTAAAAAAACAACAACACATTTCCATATTAGATGAAGGGCACCGTAACTGGAAATGGTAACATTCATCTGATGCTGCTTTGGATTTATCTTCTGTTTTAGACCAACTTTGATCACTTCGAGCCATCTTAAGTCCGTTTGTTCTAACTTCTCACTAACATCTCGTATGATTTCAGATCCCTGCTGTTCCTCACCTGCCCTGTAGGTGGCCTCAGTGTGTCTCACACCATTTACAGATGATTACAGGTCATTTACAGTTCAAACAGGTCCAACATAAGAAATATGCAGAAAATATCCTGCTATAACAGTTTGGGTCAAAGTGCAGATGTTCCAGATGTTCTGAGTCTGTCTGTGTTTCATGTTAACATGTAGATGTTGGACCAAAGTGAAGCTTTAGTTTGGGCAGCTGCTGAAGGAGAGGAACATTGCGTTCAGGTTTGGCAACAGGGATTACTACACCACAGCCCGATCCAACCTGAAGAGAGGCATCAGAGAGGCAAAGGGGGACTATAGGAGGAGGATCGAGGACCATTTGAAGAGTAATACCAGCCGGCAGGTGTGGCAAGGCATCCAGCACCTAACCAACTATAAGATCAATCTCGGAGCTGCGGACGGTGACCTGGAGCTGGCAGAGGAGCTGAATATCTTCTTTGCCCGCTTTGAGACCAGGGTACCGGAGGTATTGGAGCCACAGCAGCAACACGCCACCCATAGCAGCACCACCCTCACCCTGGAAGAGCACGAGGTGAGGCGCATGCTGCAGGCTGTTAACCCGAGGAAGGCGGCGGGTCCTGATGGTGTGCCAGGTCGAATATTGAGGGATTGTGCAGGACAGCTGGCTGGGATCTTCACCAGGATTTTCAACAAATCCCTCGCACAGGCGACTGTCCCACTCTGCCTGAAGTCCTCCACCATAGTCCCCTTGCCTAAGAAGCCCCACATCACCGGCCTGAATGACTACAGACCGGTGGCACTCACCCCAGTGGTAATGAAATGCTTTGAGAAGCTGGTCCGCAGACACATCACAGCAGCCCTGCCCCGCAGCCTGGATCCACACCAGTTTGCCTACAGAGCAAACCGGTCCACGGAAGACGCTGTAGCCACAGCACTCCATGCTGCATTAACTCACCTGGAAGAGCATGGTAGCTATGTGCGGATGCTCTTCGTGGATTACTGCTCAGCTTTTAACACCATCCTTCCACACAAACTGGTGGCCAAGCTACAAGACCTGGGGCTTCCAGACAGCACCTGCATGTGGATCAATAGCTTCCTCTCGGGCCATAGACAGAGAGTCAGAGTTGGCCATCACACATCCTCAGCCCTGAGTCTCAGCACTGGCTCACCCCAGGGCTGTGTGCTCAGTCCACTGCTCTACTCTCTCTACACACACGACTGCACTCCTCGCCACCACAGCAACATCTTTGTGAAATTTGCAGATGACACCACAGTGGTGGGGCTCATTTCCAAGGGAGACGAGTCTACGTACAGAGACGAGGTGGAGCAGCTGACGTCATGGTGTAAGGCCAATAACCTCCTCCTCAACACTTCAAAAACCAAAGAACTCATAATAGACTTCAGAAGGAAAAAGGCAGAGATCCAACCACTATTCATAAATGGGGACTGTGTAGAAAGGGTGGCAAGCTTCTGCTTCCTGGGAGTCAATATAGAGGAGAACCTTTCCTGGAGTGTGAACACCTCCGAGCTGCTGAAAAAGGCCCAACAGAGACTGTACTTCCTGAGAATTCTCAGGAGGAATAACATCACACAGAGACTGCTGGTGTCCTTCTACAGAGCCACCATTGAGAGTGTTCTAACTTACTGCATATGCATCTGGTACACTAGCTGCACAGGGGCTCAGAGGAAAGCACTCCAAGGGATCATTAACACCGCCCAAAAGATCACTGGCTGCCCTCTCCCCACACTGGAAGTTCTACACAACGCCCACTGTTTTAAAAAGGCCCAAAACATCATAAAAGACACCTCACATCCTGGCCACTCCCTGTTCGAACTGTTGCCCTCAGGCAGACGGTACAGGGCAATCAGAGCAAGGACTAATAGACTCAAACACAGCTGTAATCCAACTGCAATAACACATCTGAATACTACAAAAAAATGTCCATCACGCCACTCTTGTGTTAATCTATGCACGGTCTGAAGCATGTGTGTGGGAATGTATGTGAATGTTTTACTGTTACATCTTATTAGTATTTTAAGTATTCTATCTATTTTATTTATTGAATTTTATTGTTTTATTTATATTTTGATATTGCTAGGGATGATGCAATGATCGGGGACCATTCTTCATTTCGTTGTTCTCATGACAATGACAATAAAGTTTCTGATTCTGATGTGACTGCAGGAATGTGAAGTGTAACTCTGAGCTCTAGGAAATGAAACTAAACGGACTTTTTCTCCTTTATTTATAGTGTTAAAAATCCCAATTCTTTGAATCTTTGGGCTGAAGGAAGGACAATACTCGGTGTATAAATGCTCAATCAACAATCATTTATTTCCATACAATTCAACACATAAGAGCATTACAACGTCCGGACGGGAGAGATGCCTGCAGAGGGTCAGCAGCATGTCTCAAAATGGTGACGGGTTACTCAGCTTTTTATACTCTCTAGTGGCCCCCACCTAGTCGTAAAAGCCTAAACATTCACATTCTTTCTCTCTTACGGCGCCTAAATTATGACCTCGGCTCCCTGTCTTCTCTGCTCCCTGCAAAGGTGGGGGTGTGGAATGTTGTCTATCTCCCTAGACACCAAGTCTCCTGCTTACAACCTTCTCTTGATGATTCAGCAGTAAAGCATGTCAAGAAAACAGTATAAGACATTCACAGCCGATCAAGGATACAGAGTGATGCACATTTATCTAATGAACTACAAAATGATTATGTTCTTTTAACTCAAAAGTATAATGAGGACTAAACTACATACTGATCACACACTCTATATTAAAGGGTATAATATGATCTACAGCAGTATCATAATTCAACTACTTTGATTACATATATAAGGTAACAAATGATAACAGAATAATCTCAACAATAGGAAAGTGTAGGAGAGCAACAGATGAACAAGCGTTACTGTAACAGGAAACACAAGCACGTCATCAGAGGATCTTTATGTTCATCATCATCACTGTTTCCTTGTTCTGTCACAAACACACAACACTTCCTGCTCTCTCTCTGATGGATCTGATTGGCTGTTTCATTCACAGGAGGTCAGGGCGTCACACAAACAGCTTTAACTGCACAACGACACACTTTAAATCATCTGCAGACAAACCTGTGTGTTTGATTTATGAAGAAATAATAAAGACGTGTGTACAGCTGTCCATGAAGCAGCTTCTCACACAAACTCTGACACTTCAGCCACTTTAATTCCTGCAAAGCTGCGTAATAAAGAGCTGTGACTGCTATGAGCTGCTGATGATGACTGCATGAAGCTCTCAGCTGAAGCTTCTTTCATTTATTTTAATGTTAATGTCGCCTTTTTAAGTCTGTGTGAGGATTTTAATGACACACATTAAAGGAGCTTCTTTGATTAAAACCAAATTCATGTTGATTTTCAGCCTGAAATGATAAAAACTTTAATAATTCTGTTTATAATCATCAACCTGGAGACTAATGAAAAGTATAATAGTGAAAGAAAGCCTTTATTATTTGAGTAATGCCTGAATCTGCTCAGAGACGGAGACAACACAGAGGTGTTGATGACAGTTTGACATTAACTGAATTAAAAACAAAGTGCTCTTATTGTGAAAATCTGCCTCCTACTTCTTTAAATCATTTTTATGTATTTTTTAACCTCACAGTGAAACATTGAGGCATTAATCTGACACAGTTTGATCAGCAGCTGTGTTTTCACTGACGTTTCACTTTGATTTGTTCAGACTGAGCAGAGAGGATCGGTTCTCTGTGTGCGCACTGCTGAGAAACACAAGCTCATTTCTGCTGTTTCATGAAAACAGTGTTATGGAGGAACAAGAAGTTCAGCCTCTAAACTCTCAGCGTGAGGACTGAGTGAAGAGTTTCAGAGCAGAGAGTTTTGGCTCACAGCTTTTAGCGTCTACACAAAGAGACGATTACGCACTTGATCTGAGAACATCTCCACCTCCTACAAACAAACTCTCCTACGAGCAGCTGTAACAACTAGGGATGGGTATTGATAAGATTTTCACGATTCCGATTCCACTTTCGATTCTGTTTAACGATTCGATTCTTTATCGATTCTTTTTAAAAAAGGAGAACACTAAGGTCGATTAGCTTAGAGCTTTGTTTTATATCTTCTCTTTGAACAAGATAGAAATCTAGGAGTAACATGGCCTTACAAACCCAACAGTGAGATCTTAAGAGATCCAGCCTACGGCTCTTCAATGGGGTGTCACAGGATCCCCAGGAAAAAAAATGTAAATGTAAAATAATAAAATAAATATTCTTCTGTAGCAACAACAAAGTATAACATAAATTATTCTGCAGCAATTACACAAGAATATCCAGTAATGTCCTGCCTACAATTAAACACATTCACTTACTGAAAATCATCTGCTGTGGCAAATGGGTGCAAACCTTTGACCACAAACTGAGTCACTGCTCGGTGACATTCGTCTATCCTGCCTGAAAGGAGACGCTACCGCTAGACTGCAGCAAGAACTGCCAGCATCTGAGCCAGACTCTGTCTCTCATCATGGTCACTAAATGCACAGTAATGGCAGGTTTGTAATAAGGCAGATCGTGCTAACATAATATGCACTGTTAGTTGATTATTTACCTGCCGCATTAACGGGCGAGGACGTGCAAACGTTACCGCTGCTGCTGGGTTGAGATTCACGAGACCGGAGCGGAATTAAAAACACGACATTCATTTAAGGTCATCGTGTGTTTTGTGAGCAAATGCTTTTGCATATTCGTAGTGTTTCCTCCCTTAAATGAAATATCTACTTTGCAAGTATTGCAAGTTGCCCTGTTGTCATCCGTTCTCGTAAAGTATAACCAAGCTTTTGAGCATTTGAGCCGCTTACGCGCCGTGTTTCCTGCCAGGTAAATGACGCTCCGCAACGCGGTGACGTCATTCGGGGCGACTGGAATCGATAAGGGAATCGTTTGCAAAAATGGCAAACGATTCCAAGGAATTGAAACAGTGGGAACCGGTTCTCAACAAGAACCGGTTTTCGATACCCATCCCTAGTAACAACCACAACAGGCAGAAGACTGGATTTCTTCAGGTCAGATTTCATGCAGTTTGCATAAATTGTGTGTCACAGACATTGTAGTTCACATTTGTGTGACTCGTTTAAATCTTCTCCTCCTGAAAGTGAAACTCTTACAAACACATAAGGACACAAAAATCCTCGTGTCCACAGCTTTCAGTCCCAAACTGACTCTGAGCCTCGTCAGTAAATCCGTCAGCTTTTTACCATCTAAAGAAGTCTTTGTGCTGCTGCAGACGTTAGTAAATCTGACCCGAAATGTTCTTTTTTCTTTAAACTCACAGGCTGCTCTCCTTTAAATGACCTGCAGGAATCAGCAGGGTCAGAACATGTGTGTGTGGCAGAGTCTGAGCAGAAACCTGCTGCAGGTTGATCAAACTAAAGTCATATTAAGGAGCTACTGGCACAGAATTAAAGTTATAAATGAAGTTTACAGAACACTGTTTGCCTTTAATTCTCTAAGCACAGATAAATGAACACCATTGGACTTTATCAGAAATGAATGAAATATCACTGGGATCAGGTGTAAAGTGACACGTGGAAGACTGGGTTTGTTTTTTAATACTTAAAGTTATCAAACAGAAACAACAGAAGTCCAAATGTTGCACTTGAATACAGAGAGAACAGAAATGATGGAGGAATCATTTAGTTCCACTCAGAAATATGAACGTCAGGTTAATCAGACGATGGACTGAAGAACAATCAGAGTGTTTCCATATAGAAACATCTGTTTGTTCTTAATCACTCACTCAAAAAAGAGAAACTGGATGCCTGTTACATTTACAGGAGTTTGAAGAAAACATGTTTCTGAAATGAACATAATTAAATCATACAGGGAGTGCAGAATTATTAGGCAAGTTGTATTTTTGAGGAATCATTTTATTATTGAACAACAACCATGTTCTCAATGAACCCAAAAAACTCATTAATATCAAAGCTGAATGTTTGTGGAAGTAGTTTTTAGTTTGTTTTTAGTTTGTTTTTAGTTTTAGCCCCCCCACACTCCCTAGCAGATCATTACATGGAGAAACCTTTGGAATGCAAGCATGCTGATCCACACAGGTATGCTCACAGGTGTACACACGGGTATTCACAGACGCAGACTACAGCTTTCTTGGCTGCTGCCTCAAAGCACATTGTGCGCTGTCTATCTTGCGTGCTGCACAATATCGGTTATTATTTAGTATCTACTGATATCTACTGCTAGCTAGTTTATTGTGATGGTGCTTTTTTTTTTTTTATTATGTTGCTCTTTGTTGTTTGCTTTCTCTTCTGTTTTTTTCTCCATACAGGTGATCCAGGTGTTTTTTGTTTTTTTGTTTTTTTTTTCTTTTCTTTCTTCCCCCCTTCTCACCGTCTCTTCTCCCCTTTGGTTTTCTTTCTCTCCCTCTCTTTCTTTCATTCTTTCTCCCTGTCCTATCCCCCAGTCATGTCTGTCCCGTTTGTAGCAACTGAAAATAAAATAAATTCATAATTATAATAAAGGTCAATCAAATGGACCAATATGGCAAGGCCATGATGATCCACTTGGTAAAATAAATCCGCTTGGCATCTTTCTTGGCCTTAAGACAACAATTCTGATGCTAAAGATCCAGTTTGTTTGTAGTTTTAGCTATTTTAGGGGGATATCTGTGTGTGCAGGTGACTATTACTGTGCATAATTATTAGGCAACTTAACAAAAACAAATATATACCCATTTCAATTATTTATTTTTACCAGTGACACCAATATAACATCTCCACATTCACAAATATACATTTCAGACATTCAAAAACAAAACAAAAACAAATCAGCGACCAATATAGCCACCTTTCTTTGCAAGGACACTCAAAAGCCTGCCATCCATGGATTCTGTCAGTGTTTTGATCTGTTCACCATCAACATTGCGTGCAGCAGCAACCACAGCCTCCCAGACACTGTTCAGAGAGGTGTACTGTTTTCCCTCCTTGTAAATCTCACATTTGATGATGGACCACAGGTTCTCAATGGGGTTCAGATCAGGTGAACAAGGAGGCCATGTCATTAGTTTTTCTTCTTTTATACCCTTTCTTGCAGCCACGCTGTGGAGTACTTGGACGCGTGTGATGGAGCATTGTCCTGCATGAAAATCATGTTTTTCTTGAAGGATGCAGACTTCTTCCTGTACCACTGCTTGAAGAAGGTGTCTTCCAGAAACTGGCAGTAGGACTGGGAGTTGAGCTTGACTCCATCCTCAACCCGAAAAGGCCCCACAAGCTCATCTTTGATGATACCAGCCCAAACCAGTACTCCACCTCCACCTTGCTGGCGTCTGAGTGGGACTGGAGCTCTCTGCCCTTTACCAATCCAGCCACGGGCCCATCCATCTGGCCCATCAAGACTCACTCTCATTCATCAGTCCATAAAACCTTAGAAAAACCAGTCTTGAGATATTTCTTGGCCCAGTCTTGACGTTTCAGCTTGTGTGTCTTGTTCAGTGGTGGTCGTCTTTCAGCCTTTCTTACCTTGGCCATGTCTCTGAGTATTGCACACCTTGTGCTTTTGGGCACTCCAGTGATGTTGCAGCTCTGAAATATGGCCAAACTGGTGGCAAGTGGCATCTTGGCAGCTGCACGCTTGACTTTTCTCAGTTCATGGGCAGTTATTTTGCGCCTTGGTTTTTCCACACGCTTCTTGCGACCCTGTTGACTATTTTGAATGAAACGCTTGATTGTTCGATGATCACGCTGCAGAAGCTTTGCAATTTTGAGACTGTTGCATCCCTCTGCAAGATATCTCACTATTTTTGACTTTTCTGAGCCCGTCAAGTCCTTCTTTTGACCCATTTTGCCAAAGGAAAGGACGTTGCCTAATAATTATGCACACCTGATATAGGGTGTTGATGTCATTAGACCACACCCCTTCTCATTACAGAGATGCACATCACCTAATATGCTTAATTGGTAGTAGGCTTTCGAGCCTATACAGCTTGGAGTAGGACAACATGCATGAAGAGGATGATGTGGACAAAATACTTATTTGCCTAATAACTCTGCACTCCCTGTATTCCCAGAACCACCATGTAATGAAGACCACTTTTTGTCTACATGAGGTGCAGGAACAGTCTGTGGAGCAAGAGACACCATACTTCTTACTCCTCTCAAAGGGAACAAGGTGGGATTTTACATCTTTTAGAAACTTCTCAAACGTGATTATCAGTAGAGATCTCATTTAAACTGATTTAACTGATTTATTCATTCCATATTACTGGTTTATTTCCCATCCCCCCCCCCCCCCCCCCCCCCCCCCAAAGAGATTGGGAACTAAGAGAAATCAGTCTGTAATCCTACAAAAAAAATCTGTGAAAAGAAAATGTTTTGTTGTTCTTCTGCTTCTTTTATCTGGAAATGTGCAACCTAATCCTGGTCCAGATTGCAAATTCTTAAGTACTCCTTGTGATTTTAAAACTCGAACAGGTCTTGGTATCACTCATTTACATGTCAGAAGTCTTCTTCCCAAACTTGATTTTGTGAAAATTTGGATGAAAGTTAGATACTGATATTCTTATATTATCAGAAACCTGGCTTACTAAATCAATTATTGACAAAGACATTGCAATAATGGGCTATAATCTTTTCCGTTGCGACTGCCCCAGAAAGGGTGGCGGTGTTGCAATTTATGTAAAAAGCAAATTCCATGTTACTGTCGATTCATCGGTACCTGTTCGTAAACAGTTTGAACTTCTTGCCCTCAAGCTCCAACGTTTCAAGGGCTATTTTATTACCATTGTGGGCTGTTATAGACCCCCCTCTGCTAGTAGTGAGGCTTTAGTTTCACTTAGTGAAAAACTATCTACTTTAGATTTTAATGGAATTGTGCTGGCCGGAGATTTCAACTGGGACTGGTTGTCCTCTGCCTCAGACAGTTTTAAATCCATGTGTGATTCATATAATCTCACACAACTAATTTACAGCACATCTCGTCCAAATCTTAAATGCCCAGAAAAGTCATCACTTATTGATTTATTTTTAACTAATATGCCGTATAAATATTCTCACACTGGGGTTTTCGCAAATGATATCAGTGACCACTGTGTGGTAGCTGTAGTCAGACAATTGAAGCTCCCAAAATCAAGGCCACAAATAGCTTTTAAAAAGATGTAACAATGTGACATAATGCAATATAATAGTGTCAGTTACACATTGTGGGTTGCACTGTGGCCACACAGCAAAAATGCCAGTGTTGATTTTTCAGTGTTAGCAGAATTCAACAGAGTTCCGAGTTAGTTCAACACTTAATCGAGTTAAAATAACACATCGGGAGTTGATTCCTGAAAAGTGTTAGTGTGGATTTTAGTCGTTACTGCATTTTAACACTGTGGGTGTTAAATTAGACCACACCTTCATTTCCTGTGGAGCTCCGCATTCCAGAATCTTCGGTCGCCACTTTTTCTTGCTGCTGCGGTAAGTTTTATTCGGTTAAATATTACGTTTTAGATTGATGTTAGAGCAGGTAACATGATAACTAGTAAAAAAATATTATTTATATCAAAATACATCATCTTTAAGTGTCATATTTGAATTTTAACTGTTTTTGTTAAGCTGGGCTACTGCTAGCTAGAACTCTGCAAAGTACCAGTTTCTTTCCTAATATTCATTTAGCATAATCTGGCTGTTGGCAGACTGTAATGAATATTACTTGTTAATATATGTCACAGTTTTTATTAAATGCCTTTTATTTATTTTCGAATTAAACTGCTAAAGCCTTAGGGTCAGTGGTCTCAAACTCGCGGCCCAGAGGCCACTTACGGCCCACGTCAGGTCAGGTGAGGTGAAGAAGTATAATGCAATTTGGCCCTTAAAGTGACTTTTTTTTGTCATTAGCCAAAAATGATTTAATATGAAGGCAATAAGGGCAGAGTGTTACGGGCCCTCATGGGTAGTGTAGTCCGTGCTGCGGGGAGAACGTGGAACTGCCCCTCCCGTTGTGTGTTTGAGCGCGAGAGAGGGAGAAAGTAGGAGCTGTTACCGAGGAGAAATGGAAGAAGAAAGCATGTAAATATAATAATAACCACTGCCGCCAAAATGAGTGCCTGGTTGTAAGAAAGCTGTTAAGACTCGACTGTACACTGTGTTCGCTGACAGTAAAGCTACAAGCCCGACAACCCGACGTATTAGCCAGAGGTGTCATTACCACGGTTCAGAGCCGCGGACCTGGCCGAGGTAACAAGAGAGTACAAACAGGTGGTTTGATTGGCTTTGTTAGTTCAGCGAGAGTCAAAAACTAATGTGAACACTTATTTCTGCATTTTTATTTTGTTAAATATGAACACAATTAAAGCAGAAGTGCTGCAAAGTGTCTGACCAGAAAGAGAGGACCATTGTGTTCATTTGGTAGTTCAATTAAAGGCATCGGTTAGTTAAGAGTGAGGGGGGGGGGGGGGGGGGGGGAATGCGTTCATATTTGCAGTTTTGTCTTGTGATACAATATTTGAAATTTAAGAACCAACAAACCAAACGCTACATTGTCAGGAATATTTGTGGGTGTTTTCTTTGTGGTTTCTGTTTTTTTGAAGTAGCCCTCCAATGAGATGACAGCTCATTTAAGTTTGAGACCCTTCCTTAGGTGAACTAGGATGCTTAAGGGTAACCTGGGAGTTACATTACACTATAATGGCCCCTACATCTTGTAAATTATGGGAATTTCATCATAGTGCGCATTTCTGTAGCCAGTAGGTATTTTTCTTTTTTTTTAGATTTACATTTGTTTGTGGTACATTAAGCATTTTCTAGTCTAAAAATGAATAACAGGGTTATATTAGGGTTTGTTAGAGAGTGGGGAGGGGTTTTATGGCGTAAAATATATAAAAATAATAAAATAGAAATATGGTTCCTACTAACCCCTGTGATAGTTGAGAGAATACTGTATTGCAGTCATGTTACACAGCTTGTACTACTTAAAAATGGACCAAGGATGTTTTTTCTTAACAAAATTAATTTAAGCTCAGTCTAAAGGGACTAGACATGCTAGATATTTTGCAAAGAAATGGTGTTATATGCTGGACCTTATTTTACTCTTGGAAGGTGGTGATATGCTGGTTCCTGAGAAGAGATGAAGTAATCAAAGTCAGCTTTTCAAGACAGCCCCAAGACTCTTCGCAACTTGTGTTCAAATGTGAGGCCGTTGTCAGGTGATAAATGCAAGGAAGAGGTACTCAACTGACATGAAACGTGTCAAAGACAACATGAAGGTGACATTTCAACATAGGCAAAAACTGGTTCAAGAACCTGCCACAGCTTCTGCTGTCCTGGACCTTTTCCCAAGATTTCTGGATACACCTGGCTTGGTAAGGCATAAAATGATTTAATGACCGCTTTGTGGTTCCTTTGTTTGTTTTCTTGTTAAAGTGTTGTTTCTGTTGTTACACTTTGTGTTTAAGATTGACCAAGACTTCACAATGCTGTTTGTTGGGGAGGAAGTGTCTGCAAAGTTCTTTGCAAAGTGGCCAACATTCTTCAAGCCAAGGATCATCAAAGACTGCAAAAATCTGTCTCAGAGTACAGAATTGGATCAGCTGCTCATTTCTACACAGCGTTACTCTGACGAGGGTGGTAAGTGTAAGTTGGAAATGGTAGATTTTGCATGCCTTTACAGCATTTGCTTAATTCCCACAACACAATATATCACTGGACCATACTGGTAAACCTTTACTACAAATTGGAATACAGCTGTCCATTTTCTAAATCACATTGGGTTTCTGTTCATTTCTGTATGGTATGAAAACAAGCTTACAAACATGTTAAACTTGAAATGACATTTAAATGGTAAATGGCCTGCATTTGTATAGCGCTTTTCTAGTCCATAGGACCCCAAAGCGCTTTACACTACATTCAGTCATTCACACACAGGCGATAGCAAGCTACATTGTAGCCACAGCTGCCCTGGGGCACACTGACAGAGGCGAGGCTGCCGGACACAGGCGCCACCGGGCCCTCTGACCACCACCAGTAGGCAAACACGGGGTTAGTATCTTGCCCAAGGATATTTGGCATGGAGCCAGGGTGCAGCCTGGGATCGAACCACCGACCTTCTGATTAGTGGCTGACCTGCTCTGCCACCTGAGCTACAGCCACCCTACATTATTATTTGCGTTATATCTGGAACCATTGCCTCAATATATAAGACAAAATAAAGAAGTAGAAGGTATTAATATCCATGAAAAGGAGCATAAATTAGCCTGCTATGCAGATGATATTTTAATATTTTTGGGTCAACCATCAAACTCTTTACCTAAATTAATGCAATCATTTGAATACTTTGGTCGACCATCTGGATATAGGGTTAATATGAGTAAAACACAATTGCTTAAGTAAGTATAAGTATCAATTAGCATGGCAAACAGAGTACTTTAAATATCTAGGAGTCATAATACCTAAGGATCTTACAGAACTATTAGAACGAAATTATTTACCAATACAGAAAAAAATTAAGGAACATATAGCGAGATGGAATCTAATTCCATCCATCCATCCATCTTCATCCGCTTTATCCGAGGCCGGGTCGCGGGGGCAGCAGCCTGAGCAAAGAGGCCCAGACCTCCCTCTCCCCAGCCACCTCCTCCAGCTTATCCGGGGGAATACCAAGGCGTTCCCAGGCCAGCCGAGAGATATAATCTCTCCAGCGTGTCCTGGGTCTGCCCCGGGGCCTCCTCCCGGTGGGACATGCCTGGAACACCTCACCCAGGAGGCGCCCAGGGGGCATCCTTGTCAGATGCCCGAACCACCTCAGCTGGCTCCTTTCGATGTGGAGCAGCAGCTGCTCTACTCTGAGCCCCTCCCGGATGGCTGAACTTCTCACCCTATCTCTAAGGGAGAGGCCAGCCACCCTTCGGAGGAAGCTCATTTCTGCCGCTTGTATCCGCGATCTCGTTCTTTCGGTCACTACCCACAGCTCGTGGCCATAGGTGAGGGTAGGGACGTAGATCGACCGGTAAATTGAGAGCTTCGCTTTTACACTCAGCTCCCTCTTCACCACGACGGACCGGTGCAGCGTCCGCATTACTGCAGCTGCAGCCCCAATCCGTCTGTCGATCTCCGGCTCCCTTCTCCCATCACTCGCGAACAAGACCCCGAGATACTTGAACTCCTCCACTTGGGGCAGGAACTCATCCCCGACCCGGAGTGGGCACTCCACCCTTTTCCGGCTGAGAACCATGGCCTCAGATTTGGAGGTGCTGATCCTCATTCCCGCTGCTTCACACTCGGCTGCGAACCGTTCCAGTGCGAGCTGGAGGCCCTCACCCGATGAAGCCAACAGAACCACATCATCCGCAAAAATCAGAGATGAGATTCTGAGGCCACCAAAGCGAAAGCCCTCCGCCACTTGGCTGCGCCTAGAAATCCTGTCCATAAAAATTATGAACAGAACCGGAGACAAAGGGCAGCCCTGGCGGAGCCCATCACCTACCGGGAACGAGTCCGACTTATTGCCGGCAATGCGAACCAAGCTCTTGCAACGGTTGTATAGGGATTGAATGGCCCGTAGCAATGGGCCAGACACCCCATACTGCTGCAACACCTCCCACAGGACACCCCGAGGGACACGGTCGAATGCCTTCTCCAAGTCCACAAAACACATGTAGACTGGTTGGGCAAACTCCCATGCACCCTCAAGTATCCTCGAGAGGATAAAGAGCTGGTCCAGTGTTCCACGACCAGGACGAAAACCGCATTATTCCTCCTGTATCCGAGGTTCGACTAGCGGACGAACTCTCCTTTCCAGCACCCTGGCATAGACTTTCCCAGGGAGGCTGAGGAGTGTGATCCCCCTGTAGTTGGAACACACCCTCCGGTCCCCCTTCTTAAAGATGGGGACCACCACCCCGGTCTGCCAGTCCACAGGTACTGCCCCTGATCTCCACGCAACATTGCAGAGGCGTGTCAACCAGGACAGCCCTACAACGTCCAGAGCCTTCAGGAACTCGGGGCGGACCTCATCAACACCAGGGGCTCTGCCACCAAGGAGCTGTTTAACTGCCTCAGTGACCTCGCCCCCGGAAATTGGTGGGTCATTCCCCTCATCCCCAGACTCTGCTTCCTCCTCGGAAGACATGTCAGTGGGATTAAGGAGGTCCTCGAAGTATTCCTTCCACCGCCTGACAATTTTCTCAGTCGACGTCAGCAGCGCTCCGCCAGCACTATACACAGTGCAGGTAGAGCACCGCTTTCCCCTCCTGAGACGCCTGACGGTTTGCCAGAATCTCTTCGAGGCAGTCCGAAAGTCTTTTTCCATGGCCTCTCCGAACTCCTCCCACACCCGAGTTTTTGCTTCAGCCACTGCCCGAGCCGCATTCCGCTTGGCCTGTCGATACCTGTCGGCTGCCTCCGGAGTCCCACAGGCTAACCAAGCCCGATAGGACTCCTTCTTCAGCCTGTTGGCTCCCTTCACCTCTGGTGTCCACCATTTGGTTCGGGGATTACCACCACGGCAGGCACCAACCACCTTGCGGCCGCAGCTCAATGCAGCAGCTTCGGCAATGGAGACGCTGAACATGGTCCATTCGGACTCAATGTCCCCAGTCTCCCTCGGAATGCTGTTGAAGCTCTGCCGGAGGTGTGTGTTGAAGATCTCGCGGACTGGGGCCTCTGCTAGACGTTCCCACCCTCACTACGCGTTTAGGTGCACCAGGTCTGTCCAGCGTCCTCCCCCGCCACCTGATCCAACTCACCACCAGGTGGTGATCAGTTGACAGCTCAGCCCCTCTCTTTACCTGAGTGTCCAGAACATATGGTCGCAAGTCTGGTGATACAATTACAAAATCGATCATCGACCTACAGCCTAGAGCGTCCTGGTGCCACGTGCACTTATGGACACTCTTATGTTCGAACAGGGTGTTCGTTATGGCCAAACTGTGATTAGCACAGAAGTCCAATAACAAAGCACCGCTCGGGTTCAGATCAGGGAGGCCGTTCCTCCCAATCACGCCCCTCCAGGTCTTGCTGTCATTACCCACGTGAGCATTTAAGTCTCCCAGCAGGACAACAGAGTCTCCAGGTGGAGCACCTTCCAGCACCCCCCCCCCCCCCCCCCCAGGGACTCTAAGAAGGCTGGGTACTCTGAACTGCCACTCGGCGCATAAGCGCAGATGACAGTCAGGACCCGTTCCCCGACCCTAAGGCGCAGGGAACAAAACCTCTCGTCCACCGGGAAAAACCACAACGTACCGGCAGCAAGCCGAGGGGATATTAGAATACCCACCCCAGCCCGCCGCCTCTCACCAGGGGCAACTCCAGACTGAGACAGAGTCCAGCCCCTCTCCAGGAGACTGGTTCCAGAGCCCAAGCCATGCGTAGAGGTGAGCCCGACTATATCTAGCCGGTACCTCTCAACCTCACGCACTAACTCAGGCTCCTTCCCCACCAGAGAGGTGACATTCCATGTCCCAATTGCCAGTCTTGGCAGCCGGGGGTCAGTCCGCCAGGGCTTCCGCTCCTGGCCGCCACCCGGCACACAATGCACCCGACCCCTATGGCGCCTCCTGCGGGTGGTGGGCCTGCCGGAGGATGGGCCCATGTCTCCTCTTCGGGCTGTGCCCGGCCGGGCCCCATGGACTAAGGCCCAGCCACCAGACGCTCGCCCTCGGGCACCCTCCCCGGGCCTGGCTCCAGGGCGGGGCCCCGGTAACCCTATCCCGGGCAGGGTAAACTGTTCCCTCGATATCCTTTTCATAAGGGTCTTCTGATTCTGATCTAATTCCATATTTAAGTTTATATTTTAGAATAGACTCAATTAAAATTAATATTCTTCCTAAATTATTATATTTATTTCAAACATTACCAATAGAAATTAACCAGAAACAGTTTAATGAATGGGATACAATTTTGTCAAGATACATATGGCAAGGAAAAAGGCCCCGAATTAGATTTAAAACCCTACAACTTAACAAAGGAAAAGGGGGTGGGGCTTACCTTCTCTTAGGGAATATTATTGGGCAGCACAATTAAGGCCTATGATATGCTGATGTAATCCTTCATATGACGCTCAATGGAAAGTTATTGAGGAGAGTCTGACCTCCATCCCCATATAAGCTATTATAGCAGACAGAAGCTTGCAAAATTTAATAAAAACTATTGAAAATCCATGGATCAAGTTGACTTTTAAAATTTGGGAAACAGTAATAAAAGAATATAAACTAGAAGAGGATATAGCAGTTCTTAAGTGGTGTGCATATGACACACATTTTGCTCCAAATAAATTGGACACCAGATTCAAAGATTGGACATATAAAGGATTAACAGCTTTATGTATGGTAATGGAGGAAGGCAGACTAATTAGTTTTGATAAAATGAAAGACAAATATTCATTAGAAACACAGGATTTTTATAGATGTCTACAGATGAGGCATTTTGTCAATAAAACGATAAAAGCTAAGGCTGAATTGAGTAAACAGCTGCTAGATGTATTTAAAAGGGCAGTTCAAATAAAAACAGAGGTATTATAGGTGACCTCTATAAAGGATTAACAAATATGAAATTACACTCAACCTTGTATATCAAAACAAAATGGAAAATGGAGGGAGGAATAGAGATAAAGGAGGAAGAGTGGACAACAATATGGGCATATCAATGGAAATGTAGTAGCTCACAGAGCTGGCGGGAATTTGGGTGGAAATGCCTGATAAGATATTTTATTACACCTCACCAAAAATCTCACTATGAAGGTAACCCTCCCGCTTGCTGGAGAAATTGTGGAAATACAAATGCAAATCACTATCATATTTTCTGGGACTGTCATGTTATTAAAACTTATTGAAAGGGAATACATGCAGCGATACACGAGACATTTGGAAGATATTTACCTTTGGAAAGTAAAACTCTACGTTTTGGACTTATGCCAGAAGGATGGACAAAGAACGATAAATACTTGTTTAATATTTTACTGGCAGCAGGCAAAAAAGCCATCACAAAAAAATGTCTTTCTTCAGAGAGCCCAACTATGAACACGTGGATGAACATCACACTGGACATTTACAGAATGGAGAAAATGACAGCAGATGTGAACTACAAGAGGGACCTGTTTGTATCACGATGGAAGAAATGGATGGACTACATTAGAAAACGCAGGCCAGTTTTTGATTTTGCATTAGATTTTGACTTTGTTAACTACTAGAAGAGTAGAGGAAAAATTAGTTACATTAATGGAAACAAAAACACACTCCCTATATTTATTTATTTATTTTTCTTTCCTTTTTCTTTTTCCTTATGTATTTTTTATTTATGTTGTTTGTTGTTTCCTGTTTTGCTTCTTTTTCTTTTCTTCTTCTTCTTTCATTCTTATTGTATGGATATTTTAGTTGTTTAAATATAGAAAAAAATAAAAAATATATATGTACTGAAAGAAAGCTGAAGTTGATGGTATTGTATAGTGATTCTAAAATGTCAATAAAAAAATAAATAAAAAAAAGCTGGAATCAAATGAGTCCAAGTCTTCTGGTGATTCAGCATCACATTCATCTTTGCTCCTTGTTCTGCATCCCCACCATGGACTTCATTCCTTTCCAAGCCAGCCTTGAGTGTCCTTTATTCAGCTCATGCTCTGCTTTACTTTTACATCTGATTTTAGCTGCTTTTCTGTTTTCTCTTTGCCAGAGGTTTCCTTAGCGTCATGGATTCTTTTCATTTTACTCAGCATGTGTCTGGTCCCACACACACCAAAGGACACACACTGGACCTTGTTTTTACTTTAGGTTTAAACATTGATTTTATTTGTACTGAGGACATTTTTATTTCGGATCATCATTGTATTCTTTTTAATCTGTCTTTCCATTTGTCCCTCTCTCCTATTCGACATGTGGTTAGCTCTCGCATCTTAACTTCGTCTAGTGCTGTTAAATTTTCCGATGCTTTTAATTTAGTTTTATCTCCTTATAATGATGTTCATTTTTTAACAAATCTTTTTAATAATCATTGTCTTTGTATTTTAGACAATGTTTGTCCTGTCAAAGTTAGACTAGCTCCGGTTTCAAAGTCGTCTCCCTGGTTAAATGACAGCATTCGCTTCTTAAAGCGTTGCTGCCGTAAGGTTGAGCGTTTATGGAGGAAAACGCGTTTGCATGTCCATCTCCTTCATTTAAAGGACCTTTTAGTCTCTTTTAACACTTCAGTTCGAGATGCGAGGGCGGCCTATTTCTCAGACTTAGTGTCTAAGAGCAGAGGTAACCCTAAGGTACTATTCGACACCATTAGTGATATTGTTGCTCCTGCTCCACCTGCTGTCCCAATTTCATCAAATGAATATTGTGAAAAATTTCTTTCTTTCTTCGTTGAAAAAGTCAGTAACGTGAGGAACAGTATCTCTCCTTCTGTGTCTCTCTTGTCTGCTCCAACTCAAGCTAGGCCTGTAATGTTAGAAAGATTTTTACCTGCGTCCTTACCTGAGCTGGTCAAGTTGGTTAATTCAATGAAAGCATCCTCCTGCTCTCTTGATATTTTACCTGGATCTTTGTTTAAAAATGTCTTTCAGTCTATTGGTCCCTGTGTGCTCACAATTATCAATACCTCACTGGTTTCTGGTCAGGTCCCTGTTTATTGTAAGAATGCTGTTATTCACCCACTGTTAAAAAAACCTAAGCTTGATGCTTCTCTTCTCAGTAGCTACAGACCGATTTCAAAATTACCATTCATTTCTAAGATTTTAGAAAAGGTTGTGGCTAAGCAGCTTATAGCTGTTCTAGATGAATACAGCATTCTGGATAAATTCCAATCTGGCTTTCGTAGAGCTCATTCTACTGAAACTACACTTCTTAGAGTCTCCAACGACATTTTGATGAGATGTGACGCAGGAGAATGCTCCGTTCTGTTGATGTTGGACCTGACCTCCGCCTTTGATACTGTGGACCATCATATTCTGCTAGATAGGCTGAGAGACTGGGTGGGTATATCAGGGGCTGCTTTGGACTGGTTTGAATCCTATTTGCATGAACGATCCTTTTCTGTGGCTACCTCTAAGTACAGTTCCTCTTCTACTTTTCTTGCCTATGGTGTGCCACAAGGTTCAGTTTTGGGGCCTTTATTGTTCTTACTGTATTTACTTCCTCTTCAACACTTATTAAGCACTTTTAAGGACATTTCGTATCACTGCTATGCAGATGATATTCAGGTATACATCTCCTTTAAGCCCCATGATGTTTCCAAGCTACAGATTTTGCACAAGCGCATAGACTCCATTAGATGTTGGATGGCTGGAAACTTTCTTCAACTAAATGAGGAGAAGACTGAAGTTCTTGTTTGTGCTCCTAAAAATTTTGTACCTGGTGTTATGGAAAACTTAGGTCCACTTGCTACATTTGCAAAACCGTCTATCAGGAGCCTTGGTGTTAGTATTGACTCAGCTCTGACTTTGGATGCCCATGTAAAATCTTTGGTTTGCTCCTGTTTTTATCATTTGAGAAACATTGCTAAGCTGAGTCCCATTGTATCGCGCTCCGAATTAGAAATTGTCATTCATGCATTTGTTTCATCTCGTCTGGACTACTGTAATTCTTTGTTTACTTGTTTATGTAAAGCCTCTTTGGAGCGTCTGCAAGTTGTTCAGAACGCTGCTGCAAAGCTTCTGACCAAGTCCTCCAAGTTTTCCCATGTCACACCCCTGCTGATTCAGCTGCACTGGCTCCCCATTAAATTCAGGATCCAGTTTAAGGTTTTGACCTTGACTTTCAGGGCCCTGCATGGACAAGCACCAACATATATAAGTGAACTTTTACATCCATACATTCCCAGCAGGTCCCTGAGGTCATGTGACCAGGGCTTGCTTGCTGTCCAACACACGAGGCTGAAAACAAAAGGCGACAAAGCTTTTGGAACTGTGGCCTCCAGATTGTGGAACTCTCTCCCTTTGAGCCTGAGATCTGTGGACTCAGTGGTCGCTTTTAAAAAACAGCTAAAAACCCATCTTTTTAAACTTGCTTTTAGTTGATTTTTATTTTTAGGTTTTAGCTTCTGTGAAGCACTTTGTGATTTTTATCTTGAAACGTGCTATATAAATAAAGTTTTACTTACTTACTTTTCTTCTCTCCCTCATAACAAGACAGCTTCTTCTGCCTGAGAACATGTTGGAGTGATTTACTAATCCAGGGCTGATTTTTGGGGAAAATAGTTCCCTTTTTCAAAGTAATCCCCATTTTTCCCAGAATGAAATGTAAGTAGAAATAAATGATCTAAGTGAGAACATGAGCCTTTAAAAATGCTCTTCTGAGGCTGCTGCCAGTGGTCAAAGCCTCCAACAAAGCTCTGTAAGTACATATGTGATCATAGCTTTAGCTTTTAAATGTTTATTTTAGTTAACACAGATCAGGTGGAACAACTCAAATAAAATATCAAAAATATTAAGTGGTCATCGGTACTCGGTTTGTTCAATACTGAATACAATGGAGCACAAATTGTCCACGTTTCTGAAATATTTCTGGGTGTAACTGTCACCAAAGTGCAATTTAGACCTGGCCTGTGGTTGTTATCTAAGTGATAATCATCAATTCTACTAAAACAAATACAAAATAAAGAAATTTGACACATTCTGTTGATATCAAAAGCACACTGAACAATTCAGTGTTGTTTTACTGCTGTTCTCTCTTCACTTCTTCTCCTCTGATTCTCTCCACATGTTGCTCTGCATCAGTGCTCAGTTTCTTGACAAAAACAAGATGAAATATTGCTAAATATAATAGTATCTCATTACGCTTCAACATAAGTGTTTTATTTTTGTAATTGTTTATCTGTTATTTTTCAGACTGAGTCACTGTGACCTGTCAGAGAGAAGCTGTGAAGCTCTGGCCTCAGGTCTCAGCTCTCAGACCTCTAATCTGAGACAGCTGGACCTGAGTAACATTAACCTGAAGGATTCAGGCGTGAAGCTTCTGTCTGAAGGACTGAAGAGTCCACGCTGTACACTGGAAACTCTCAGGTGAGATCAAGCATTTTTCTTTCATCAACTGACAGAATTAGCAGATTAATAATAAGGCAGTCCTCTAATAAGAGGAGAAGTGGAGGTGTTTTGAAGGGCAACGTACTCTTATGTTAACAAGACAGGAAGTAGTTCCTGGGAACTGCTTCCTTTGTTATTGTCTAAGTAGAAACCTGATGGTGAAACAGTGATGAGTTTGCAGAGGTGGATCCACACAACACAACAATGCTGTTGCGAGCTGAAAGCAGACTTCTCACAGATTCTGAGGCTGCAGGTTTCATCACTGTCCAACCAAAATTCACTGAACCAGCAGTAAATGAACGTCCAAAACTACGCTTCATGTTTAAAAAACAGATGATCAGGGGGATTTGTGTTTACATCTTTTTTGTGTGATCTGTTCACCTGCTGTTTCAGCTGTTTGGTGGTTGTTGAGATGGTTTTGTGAACTTTTAGCTGAGATTCTGACGTTTCTGTAGATACCACACATGTCTAATTACTTTGTATAGCATGAATGGCCATAACGAGGTTTTTAACAGTCAGAAAAGTTGTAAAACTTGAGAAAATATAGTTAAAAGTCCAAAACCTTCTACGTCTGGTGGCTTGTGGTAAGGAGCAGATCAAACGAGTAAAGAATTACGTTATAATTATAAATGGCTTCAACAGCACATTCAGGTCTGTGAGACTCATTCAGACACTGAGCCGTGGCTCTGTGCTATATGCACATATTTCTGCATCTCTGCCATTCAGACACACTTTATATATAGTTTATTTTATGTAGTATTCAATACTGAACTGTACATTTAGTCTTTTTAAAGGCAGAAAGTTTTATTCAGTGTTTTCATAAAAGCCTTATTTCTATCCATTTACTGCTATTAGGAAGAACACGTGAGGTTTAAGACCTGGACCAGTTTGAAACCTTTTGTCCTCCACAGTGGAAAATGGGTGGAAATAAAAATGGGTCTCACTTTAGCCAGCTCCTAATTTGATCAGTTCTGCTCTCAGCGTCTCCTGTATATCTCCTGTATAAATGTTGCACTCAGCTTTGTGCTCTCCAATATCACTGAAATGCAGCCAGATGCTGCTCATTTTGCCTTTTCACTCTTTCCTGACACGCTTGCATTTCAATACAGCTCCCATTTCTCTGTGTACTGGTCTCTACCACTACCCTTGCTGTCTATGGGACATTTCCGTCTTCTTTCACATAATGGTATGATCCCAGTCTGTCTCTTAAAGTGTTTGGCCACATGGTTTGCTCATCAGAATAACATCTCAGCCGTGCTCACATTGATTATCAGCAAGCCTGAAAATTCATCAATATTTGACATACGAAATTATCTCAAGGCCTGGATTTGGCCCACGGGCCATATGTTTGACACCCCTGGTTTACACGGTTTGGTATTCAATGTACAACTGAGCTAGCTCTCAGCTAACTAGCAGACAAGCTAACTGCTGGGACTGCGTCTTTCTAACAAGAGAAGAACAAAAGAATTTATTCGTAAATCAGGGTGGAAAATAAGTATTTGGTCACCTCAAACATGGAAAATCTCTGGCTCTCACAGACCTGTAACGTCTTCTGTAAGAAGCTTTTCTGTCCCCCACTCGTTACCTGTATGAATGGCACCTGTTTGAACTCATCATCTGTATAAAAGACACCTGTCCACAGCCTCAAACAGTCAGACTCCAAACTCCGCCATGGCCAAGACCAAAGAGCTTTCGAAGGACACCAGGAAAAGTATTGTAGACCTGCACCAGACTGGGAAGAGTGAATCTACAATAGGCAAGCAGCTTGGTGTGAGAAAATCAACTGTGGGAGCAATCATCAGAAAATGGAAGACATACAAGACCACTGATAATCTCCCACGATCTGGGGCTCCACACAAGATCTCATCCCGTGGGGTCAAAATGATCATGAGAACGGTGAGCAAAGATCCCAGAACCACACGGGGGGACCTGGTGAATGACCTGCAGAGAGCTGGGACCAAAGTAACAAAGGTCACCATCAGTAACACACTACAACGGCAGGGAATCAAATCCCGCAGTGCCAGACGTGTTCCGCTGCTGAAGCCAGTGCATGTCCAGGCCCGTCTGAAGTTTGCCAGAGAGCACATGGATGATACAGCAGAGGATTGGGAGAATGTCATGTGGTCAGATGAAACCAAAGTAGAACTTTTTGGTATAAACTCAACTCGTCGTGTTTGGAGGAAGAAGAATACTGAGTTGCATCCCAAGAACACCATACCTACTGTGAAGCATGGGGGTGGAAACATCATGCTATGGGGCTGTTTTTCTGCCAAGGGGACAGGACGACTGATCCGTGTTAAGGACAGAATGAATGGGGCCATGTATCGTGAGATTTTGAGCCAAAACCTCCTTCCATCAGTGAGAACTTTGAAGATGAAACGAGGCTGGGTCTTCCAACATGACAATGATCCAAAACACACCGCCCGGGCAACAAAGGAGTGGCTCCGTAAGAAGCATTTGAAAGTCCTGGAGTGGCCTAGCCAGTCTCCAGACCTCAACCCCATAGAAAATCTGTGGCGGGAGTTGAAAGTCCGTGTTGCTCGGCGACAGCCCCAAAACATCACTGCTCTCGAGAAGATCTGCATGGAGGAATGGGCCAAAATACCAGCTACTGTGTGTGCAAACCTGGTAAAGACCTATAGTAAACGTTTGACCTCTGTTATTGCCAACAAAGGTTATGTTACAAAGTATTGAGTTGTATTTTTGTTATTGACCAAATACTTATTTTCCACCCTGATTTACCAATAAATTCTTTACAAATCCTACCATGTGGATTCATGGATTTTTTTTCCACATTCTGTCTCTCACAGTTGAAGTGGCCACGTAGGCAGGGGTCATCATCTGAGCTCTCCATCACCTGAGAGAGATGACAAAACACAGAATCACAGAGCATGAAACCAACGTTTCTCCTCCCAGAAGTTCAGTCACAGACCTGCAACAGAAACAAGAGTCAAAGATTCAAATGACGCAGAGCTTTCATTTACTTATATCCACAAACATGTCCTCTACATATTCATGCTGTATTTACACACACATACAGAGGCTGTTTGTCTCTCACACACCGACAGGACACTGAGAAATACATCATGTTAAATATACCTGCAGGCTTCCAGCTGTGCACTTTGTCCCTGTCAGCTGTGATTGCCATGGCAACCTTGGTGTTGTGCGCGATGCAGGGACGTGTTCAAAGGCAGACGTCTGGCAGCAGCATCATATTTGATGCACTATCTGTACTGAGTGTGCTGACTTTATTTCAAATGTCCCACTGCTGTGCAACATGAATCACATGTTCTGCACGTTTCTGTAACTCCCAGGTAACCATGGTTACCCAGCCACGCCCAGTAGTCTCCAGAGAGACCAACAGCTGGTTCACGTTGTAACGCCGTGGCTTTCGTAGTCTCTCCTTTTTCTACAGCTCATGTGTTCTTCTTGTGACGCTGCGTCTTGAGGCTCATACACGCCGTCATTTGTTGATCCTAAGAACGTTCCTCAGACCGACTTCTTCAACAACAGATAACTTTAGTTGTATCAACACTGCCTCCTGGAGCAGTTTAAAATGAACATGTCAAAGCTCTGTACCTGTCTCCATGTTTCTGTCCCCGCCCCTTTCTCTCTGTCCTGGGTCATGTGAGCGCTGCAGTAGTATTAGGCCCACCCTCAATGCTCCCATTGGCTGAGACGCATAATGACGCCCATTTCAAGCCAGCACTGATCAACATCCCTCCTGTGACCCATGGCTGTTATATTCAGAGCCAGTGAGCACTTTCACAATAATCATGATTTTAAAAACTGTGATTAAAATAATTGCTGACGTTAATCAGTTAATGAGTTAACGAGATAATAACAGGTTAAGTTGCCCTAATAATTAGACTTTGGTGACAAACTGATGTGATCTCCATGTTTCCTTTGTTGGACTGTGGGCGAGTGTCAGAGCTGAATGTACTGAGTAACATGTAGAGTTTAAACATGTGTCAGTTCCAGTTTTAGAGCTCTAAAGTGCAGCTATCATGTTAGGAATATGTTAGGAATAGACAGGAACACTGAGCACACTGAGGTCAAATCTTTATTTTACCACTCGCTGCATTCTTGATGTTCATGAATTCAGCAGGTTCATGATTGTCTGCAGCATTAATCTCATATTTCCATTAAAAGTGTTGAATTTGACTGTTTGATGTTCTTTATGATCTCTGGCACCAGTTCATCTGTAGGCTGAGCTCAGTCCATCCATTTAGTGAAAGGTCTCCTTGTTCTGTGAGCGTGCACAGATCCTGAAGCAGAAAGCCTGGGTTACAGAGAAATGATCATCACTGTGATGATGCTCATCATCTCTGACTGGGATTTGAGGTTTTGTCAAAGCAGCAAAGAAAGCCTGGCTATGTTGGACTGGGTGTGGAAGCAGCTCCCAGTTTGAGTTCAGGAGACAGACACCCTCTCTACTTTGAAGATCAGCTTCAAACTTTCCTTTTTGATAAAGCTTATAGTTCGAGCTGGATCAGGTGACCCTGAACCATCCCTTAGTTATGCTGCTATATGCTATAGGCTGTTGGTGGACTTCCCATGATGCTCTGCTTTCTTCTCCCCACTTTTCACTCCTGATGCTTTTATATGTCACTACTGCATGTCCTTAACTTTTGTCTCTCTGTTTTGTTCTTGTCTCTCTGAGCTCATCTCTTCTCTTTCCCCTCACCCTGCAACCAGTCATGGTAGATGCTCCTCCTGGAGCCTGTTTTCACTGGGAGGATCTTTGTGTCAAAGGGAGTTCTTCTTCCCACCATCACCAAGTGCTGCTCACAGTGGAGGCGGTTACCTTACACTGTTAAACAGCTTCAGATGACTGTTGTTGTCTGTTGGGTATTGTCACTTATAAATAAATGGTAAATGGTAAATGGCCTGTATTTATATAGCGCCTTACTAGTCCCTAAGGACCCCAAAGCGCTTTACATATCCAGTCATCCACCCATTCACACACTGGTGATGGCAAGCTACATTGTAGCCACAGCCACCCTGGGGCGCACTGACAGAGGCGAGGCTGCCGGACACTGGCGCCACCGGGCCCTCTGACCACCACCAGTAGGCAACGGGTGAAGTGTCTTGCCCAAGGACACAACGACCGAGACTGTCCAAGCCGGGGCTCGAACCGGCAACCTTCCGATTACAAGGCGAACTCCCAACTCTTGAGCCACGATCGCCCTAAAGTTACAATGGACGGATAGATGTTATTGTGACAAAGAGAAAACAACTGTTGACAGATAGATTGTTGTTTTGTGTGTCTGCAGTCTGTCAGGCTGTCTGATCACAGAGGAAGGCTGTACTTCTCTGGCCTCAGCTCTGAGCTCCAACCCCTCCCATCTGAGAGAGCTGGACCTGAGCTACAATCATCCAGGTGACTCAGGAATGAAGCAGCTGTCGGCTGGACTGAAGGATCCAGGCTGGAGACTGGACACTCTCAGGTATGAAGAATGTCTAATAGAGGAGGAAGAGCTGGAAACATTTCCTGTGTCTTTCACTCACTTCCTGCAGGAATATTTTCAGGGACAGACACACTAGTCTAGCTGGATAGTTCATGGATATTTATGTAGGGGTCTCCAAGGAGTCTGTTTGCAGGAACATTTAGGTCACAGGTGTACCTGATATAGATACCAGTGTACCTAATAAAGTGTCAGCTAACATTTGGAAATGGAAGCTTAAATAATGACAAACTGTACATTCACAGCTGAATTCACAATAAATTTGTTCTCAAGTGCACATTTTTCTGTTATTGTTGTCAAACAACAGAATGAGAATGAAATATTGATTCTAACAGGGCCCATAAACAGCATTAGCTTAGCAGCATTAGCTTATCAGAGTTTCCATCATGGTCACACAAATCCTTAGCAGAGAAAAGTGTCACAAGATAAAAGGGTATTAGCATAAGCTACTAATGCTTATTCACCTCAAATTAGCTTTCGCTGCTAATGGTAGCCTACTTAGCATTAACTCCTCACTAATATAATGCTAATTCACATCAAATTAGCATTAGCTGCTCATATTGTTATAAGGAAAGAGAAAACGGTATTAGCATTAGCTACTAATAATTATTCAGCCCTAATTAGAATAAGCCTCTAAAAGAAGCCTACTTAGCATTAACTCCTCACATCGTTGTTACCCAACGGAAAAGAGTATTAGTATTAGCTACTATCATTTTTAATAAGTAAGAGAAAACAGTGTTAGCATTATTGAATAATGCTAATTCACACTAAATTAGAATTAGCTATTTACAAGAGCGTACTTAGAATTAGCCGCTCACATTGTTAAAAATTAAGGGAAAACAGTATTAGTATTAGCACATAATGCTAATTCACGTCAAAGTAGCATTAGTTAATAATGGCAGCCTACTTAGCATTAACTGCTCACTAATATAATGCTAATTCACATCAAATTAGCATTAGCTGCTCACATTGTTAAAAGGGAAGGGAAAACAATATTAGCATTAGCTGCTAATAATTATTCACCTAATTAGAGTTAGCCCCTAATGGCAGCCTAGTTAGCATTAATTCCTGACATCGTTATAATGCAGGGGAAAAGGGTTACCATTATCGGATAATGCTAATTTACATCAAATTAACAATAGTTAATAATGGCAGACTTTTCGTATCATTAGCTGCTGTCATTCTTACAAAGCAAAGGAAAACAATATGAGCATTAGCTGCTAATGCTTTTTAGTCTAAAATTAGCATTAGCCACTAATGGCAGCCTACTTAGCATTAACTCCTCACTAATATAATGCTAATTCACGTCAAATTAGCATTAGCTACTAATAATTATTCACCCCTAATTAGAATTAGCCGCTAATGGCAGTATACTTAGCATTAACTCCTCACATTGTTATAATGTAAGGGAAAAGAATTAGCATTATCTAATAATGTTGACCTTGGCCCACTGGAAAAGTTCAGAACTAAAGATTTAGGAGTGTTTCTCGATAGCTCTTTCTCATTTGAGAAACAAATGAATTCTGTTATTAAAACCAGCTGTAAGGTTTATATTGTTGATTGATGCTTAGAAATATTTACTCATATATGCTTAATTTTATAATCGATTGCATAATGATAGAGGTTTGATCCTGAGTAGTCTGTAAAGACTCTGTGTGCCTTCCAGAGTGCTCTGGCATGCACACACCACTTGGGGCCATGAGAGAGGTCGTACCCTCTCTTACTGATTTATGGTGTAGGACAGGGGTCTCAAACTCAATTTAGCTGGGGGCCGCTGCAGGCAGAGTCTGGGTGAGGCTGGGCCGCATTAGGTTTTCCACAGGAAAGGCATGGTTAAAAAAATTCCAATCTTCTCAAATCTCTTTATTTTTATTTTTTAACACAAAATATGAAAAATAAATAAACAAATTAAGAATTAATAAGAAAATCAATCAATCTGTAATACATAAATAAAACAATAATAAGATATTTTTAGTCAGTGAACTTGTGTGTTTCTTTCAGTCTTCTATATCTGCTGTATTTAGATTGAAATGTCTGTATTAACAGTTCTATAACCTTCTTCTGAACATGAATGGAACACTGTAGAAAATGAACTGTTCTTCTGAACATGGCTTCTCTTGCCTACTCCTTGCTGCTAGAGACCTGGCAGCGTTTCCTCTCGCATAGCCGAGCCAGATTTGGCCTGAGGGAGGAAGCAGTTGCGGCCCTCAGTATGTCTTGAAGATGATCATCCGTAAGTCTGGACCTGTACTTGGACTTATTGAAGTTCAAAGTGGAGAAGAGCTTTTGGCACAAGTATGTGCTACCAAAAAGGCACATGGTCCACTTGAACATTCGGGAAAGCCGAGGGAAACTAGGGCTCAAGTCTCTCAAAAATTGTCCAAGCTTGTCTGCTTTTCCACTCACCTCCCTGAACTTTGCTTTGAGTTCAGAGTTGCACTGCAGCTCAATGAGCTCCATTTGAAGCACAGAAGGGGCATCTTGCACATCAAAGGAGAAGGGGTCCGCAAAAATGTGAAAGGTGGCTCTGTGTGTCTTGAAGTCAGCAAATCTGTGATCAAATTCCTCCTGTAGCCTCAAAATGACATCAACATACTCGTCAGCACTGAATGGTGTGCCTGCATCCACGAGTGCCTTGCATGCTGGGAAATGGCAAAGGTTTGTCTGAGAGAGCTGAGCTTTCCAGAGCGCCAGTTTTGTGGAGAATGCTCTCACGTTGTCATAGGCAGCACTGACAAGTTGCCCCTGGCCTTGTAACGTCTTGTTCAGTACATTAAGCTCATGTGTCATATCAACAAGAAAAGCTGAGTCCATGAGCCATTTTGGGATCAGTTAGCACAGGAACACTAACTCCATCCTTCTCCATGAAGGCTTCACTTCTGCTCTCAACTCAAAAAGTCTCTTTAATACATTTCCCCTGCTGAGCCAACGTACCTCAGTGAAGTCGAGCACATCCCCATATTCTGACTCCATTTCCTCTAAAAAAGCACAGAACCTTCGGTGCTTTAAGCCCCTGGATCTGATTTGGTTGATGCATTTCACAACAATAGACATCACATTGTCAAACTTCAGGCATTTGCTGCAAAGGACCTGCTGATGGATGATGCAGTGCAGAGCAATGGCCTCCTCCACGCCTTCCTCTTCCAGTTTGTTTTGTGCCACCAGTCCATTTTCCCTCCCTGTCATTGATGGCGCTCCATCTGTTGTTATTCCAACAAACCTCTTCCATGGCAAACCAACATTCTCAATGGCATCACACAGCTTGTAAATATCTGCTGAGCGGTGGTCTGGCCATGCATTGGAATTACTGTGAGCAGCTCCTCCATCACTTCAAAACTGTCATCAACACCACGGACATACATTGGGAGCTGGGCAGTGTCGGTGATGTCTGTGGTCTCATCAAGAGCGACTGAGTATACACTGAAACATTTGGCTTTCTCACACAGTTGGTCATAAATGTCACTTGACAGGTCAGAAATGCGATCTGCTGCGGTGTTGGCAGAAAGGCTGATGTTGCTAAACTGACCTTTCTTTCCCGGACAGACTATATTTGCAGCCTGCAATATGCACTTTTAGACAAATGCACCTTCTGTGAATGGCTTCCCTGCTTTAGCAATCATCTCACTAACCACGTGGCTCCGACTGCTGCATTATTCTCTTTGGTTGCTTTCTTGGAGAAATCTTGCTGCCTCAGTAGATCTGTTTTAAGACTGGCAACCCGGTTCGCTCTCTCGTCTCCCTGGTATTCTGCATCCAGCTCAGCATGTCTAGTTGTGTAATGACGTTTCAAATTGTATTCCTTGTGCAGCGCAACTTTCTCTGTGCAAATAAGACAGGTCGGGGTGCCCCTGTGCTCAACAAAGAAATATTGCATTGCCCACTTTTCCTGAAATTGTCGGTGCTCATCACCAACCTTTCTCTTCACCGCAGGCTTTGAAAAAGACATGTTTGGGGCTATGTGACATTTATAATTCTACTTGGTGTCACTGTCGCATTGAAGTTTCAATCAAGCGTTTAGCCGACGGACGGGGAACGTCTCAACGCGTAGAGAACGTCATTTCTGCTTCTTTTTCTTGCAACCGTAGCAC